>NC_044187.1:22197587-22497587 GCF_900880675.1 Sparus aurata | reverse complement strand
GCAATCATTCCCATTTAATAATGGACACCCAATTGTTGGATTGATATGAGGAAACACTGTTTTATATGACAGAAAATATTTTGAAATTCTGCCCCTCACACTGGATTGTGTCATTTGTGACTACAGCTTTGAAATGATTCTGCTGAACCAGTTCAAACATTAATCCATGTTTTTTGTTCAGTCGTCTGAAATGTTTATGTGAAACAATTTTTGAGCTGAATTTTTTCATCTGCACAATTCTAAACAAAGTTTTTTACAAAAAATAATATTGTAATCTACAATATATTGTAAGCTTCTCCTGTCCAGTCAAACCTTTAAGGTGGAGAATACCTACAAAAATGGAATGCCGTCATTGATAAATTAAGTATAAATTATAATGAAGCAACGCCTGCATCTATTTTACCAGAGATAGTTCTTTTTTTGTTGTAAAATACAATAAAAGAATCTTTCAATATGTTTTTTTCCAGCCAAATATCTTCTTTTGTAGAGAGACACTTGAAACCACAGACATCACTGTGTCAAGAAGGCATTTAATCTAGGTCCGTTAAATCAAAAACAGACCACATCAATCAGCATTATGCTCAGTAAAATCTTATCAGCATTTTTTTTATTTTTTTCAAGAACTCATAGCCTTGAAACACTGCTATGATGTCTGCAACTGTGCTTGGCAGCAACTGGCTGCCTTCAACCAGCTCCAGCACGACAGTGCAGCACATAAACATGTATGAATAAGTTTAGAAACATAAACCCATTTGGTCTTTCCTCAACAAATCTTTCTATTTTATTGCACTTATTGAACCCCGGTACATCTGAAATAGCTTAAGGCCCTAATCCAGCCAAAATTCTTATAAAGGAATCTTCTGTCAGTTTCACTCTGTTTTCATCAGAACTCTTTTTGCGATTTGGCAGCGGGAGCCAGGCCAAGCACATTTCTCTGAGTCATCAGTGGGGTGGGGAGGAGGAGGAGGTGGAGAAGAAGAAGAAGCAGAAGCAGAAGAAGAAGAAGAAGAAGAAGAAGAAGAAGAAGAAGAAGAAGAAGAAGAAGAAGAAGAAGAAGAAGAAGAAGAAGAAGAAGAAGAAGAAGAAGAAGAAGAAGAAGAAGAAGAAGAAGAAGAAGAAGAAGAAGAAGAAGAAGAAGAAGAAGAAGAAGAAGAAGAAGAAGAAGAAGAAGAAGAAGAAGAAGAAGAAGAAGGAGGAGGAGGAGGAGGAGGAGGAGGAGGAGGAGGGGAAGGAGTAGTAGCAGGAGGTGGCAAGTCTGGAGTTTCCCTCTCGCTCTTGCAGGCGAAGGCCTACACTGAGCTACATCAAGCGGAGAAAACCGTGCTCTATTGTTTCAGGCCCTGCTGGCAAAGTGCGCCTTCCTGAAACTCAACAACTATCTCACACACACACAAACACACACACACACACACACACACACACACACACACACACACACAAACACACACACACACACACACAAACACACACAAGCGAACGAGGGAGATCTGCCAAAACACTGCTCACTGAAAGACATGCCAAAATGGAAGAAAGCTGTTGTGTGAGAAGTATACAAGGACTTTCGTAGAATCTGTTGTTTTCTTTGCCTGGCAGCCCGACAAAAATACTCTCCATACAATCTTTAAAAAATATGAAATCGACGAGAAAGAGTGATGCACAGTTTTTTCTGCTACGCTTAAAGGAATGACCTATAAAAATCAATGCCTCTCTTATTCTCTTATAACAGATTAGAATTGTGCAGTACTGGGAAAATGGTGTGTGTGTGGGTGACAACCTAAAATAATCAATCAACACACAGCTCTATGAAAACAAATGATACCTGAAAAGGACTTTGCGGTGATGTTATGACACTTCATCGTCATACTAAATGGCATAGTATGTCGCTAAAATATATAATATGGGCTGTTAAGTACTGGGAGCGTTCCAGCCTCACTATGCAGTGTTGACATGAAAAAGGGGGGACCCCAGCAGCAGAAGTTGCTACTTGGAAGGGGGGAAAAAAGACAATGCTCTTACATTACTGATGATGATGACTGAACATTGCTCTCCTTCTAGGAATTACCGCAGCTTAATTTAGAATATTTTTCAACAGGAGGAGTTATAGTGATGTCAGTAGCATATTATCAAGTTCACGCCTTAAAAAAAGAACTAAAGCATCTGACAGCCGCAGGTGTAAGTGACTATTAATGAGGTTAAAAATGATGCAGAACGGCTGTAATGCAAGAGGAGCTTCAGTTATGGAGATAGACTTACTGCACTGTAGGTCTGGCAACAAGGTAGAGGCTGTAAGAAATGACAAATGAATGACATGACAGGAGAAAGCTTTGAAGAGCAACCGTTCATTTCTCGTCTTGGGCTCTGTTCAAACACTCCGCAGGTTCTCATGTCCCCCCCGGACCTGTCAGGCAGCTCCACTGTTTGTTTTCCACTCCGACGTGGGGACAGATTTGGAGGGGGGTGACAGCGGAGTCTATTTTCTCCACCTGAAAGCTTGGAATGGAGGGCAGGGAAACTCAAGACTGGTTTTACCCGCTTCCTGGAAACTATAAAGCAAGCGGGAGGCCCCACTGTCAGGGAGAGGGGCAGAGTAAGAGAGACTGTGTGACAAAGAGTGAGCAGAACGAGAGCAACTGAAACCCCTAGTCAACAGATAAGGAATATGTGTGAATGCATGGGTAGGAGTGTTTATGTGCCTGCCTGTGTGTGTGTGTGTATGTGTGAGAGAGAAGAGAAAATGATAGAATGGTATAGAGCACGTGCTCCAGCCAGGGGATTTGCTGATGCCCACAAAGATCTGTTTACAGTGAGTGCCCCCGATGACCCCCCAGAGGATGCAGGAGTCGCTGCCAACACACACCCACACTGACACACACATCACTCAGGCCACATATCTCAGCAGACATAGATACAGAGGGTCTAAGGGCACCTGTTAGAAACATCCGGAAGGCTTGATTCCAGACGAGCACTAAAAACCCTGCCTGGAGGAAGGTGTTAGTGGACGCGCGATAGGGGAGAAGGAGCGAGAAATGCTCTTCGGATCCAGCAGCTGACGGAGACCCGCAACACAGCATTTTGCCTCTGAATTGCATTGCGAGCTCACGCATGGGGAGATAAAACGAGCAAAACATACTCGGCCGACAAGTAGCGTGAAGGCCTGAAGGTAGAGAGACCGGAGAAAGAGTGAGGAGACGGACAACATAGGAGTGAAGGGCTAAAGACGGAGAATCAAAAGGCAAAGGAGGCATGAAACAGAGAGTCTGCGTCGTCCAACCAAGATCAGATCCGACATTTCTCAGTTCTGCATGGGTCCAGGGCCAAGCAGCCAAATAATAGATGGGTATGGTTCAGTTCCGGGTTGTACATTTAAAAGACTTTTCGGGTTCAGCCACAAATTTTGTGTGAAGACCTCTCCCCAGCTCACTAATCTTCAAACCGGGGAAGTTGACAGGAAGCCAGCATGGACTCCAGGAAGTCACAACACCCGGCGAAGAAATAGTCCGGCACATAACACCCTTTGTTTCTTGAAGAAATTTATCAAGAAAAAAATAACATAACATAAATGCTAGAGGGTTGATTCTGTAGCCTTCAGACAGAGGTAAGCTAGTTGTTTTAATCTGATTACCGCATGGATTTAATAATGAAAATCCTGATACAGCTTTAGGGTGGAGTCTTTGCGGGGCCCAAAGAGGCCGATAGGCTTTCCAAATGATATCGTACAGAATCGCTCAATTTATGATGGTCAAATGAGTCAAACTGCAGGGGCTGTGCTAAAAAATAAACTATCTGCCCTTTTACAGCCACTTCTTTCACTGTGTGAGCTTATGGGAAAAAGTGTTATGGGCCCAAGTGACGTTGTAAACACAGTTTGGCCCCTACAAACTACTTTCTACTTTCTGGGGGCTTGGTATCCCGTCTTTGTGCTAAGCTAAGCTAACTGGCTGCTGTAGCTTGACATTTATTGTATAGAGTCGAGTGTGGTATCAATCTTGTCACCTAGCTCTCAGCAAACAAGCAAAACTATTCCTTAAATTCCTCCTCCTCTTCCATCTCTGCCCTCCACAGCTCAGCCCTGCGGTGCTTTTCACATTTGCACAAGATGGCCAGGTTTTAAGCCTGCCTGTTACATTTCATTGGTAGACTCCCCCCTTGACACACACGGAACGTGCACGCCCGCTGACTCACCAACCTGCTTGTCTGTCCCAGTGATTAAGTGTGATCAATGCTGCGCGGCGACCACGGCTGTGCTAATGTAAAATAACACGGCGTGTACAAGAAGGAGCTGGCTGAGATGAATTAGGTGCCTGAGACAAAGAGAAAGTCACACATCAGCTTCACGTAGGCTTTAAATTACAGGGCGTTGCTTTGATGCTACATAATGAACCTAGTCAAGGGTCAAGGTGCTTATGTGTGGGCTGTAGGCACACCTAAGTACACTGAACATGTACACTGTATGTAGAAATGTAGGGGGGAGAGAATATAACTGTGCCCTGAAAAATGTGTATGGAAGTATACTGTAATGTGCTGTGTAAACATGTAAGTGTATGGTAACGGAGAATGAGTCTTGTGTGTGTGTGTGTGTGTGTGTGTGTGTGTGTGTGTGACCACGGGGACACAGATGGAGAAAGAAGGAAGGCGAGAGGGGAGAGAGAAAGTGGGACAGACAGCAGCAATACAAGCTCTCAACTTGCTCCGTCCTCCTCCTCCTTTCCGCTGCCACTGAGGGGAAGCGAAGGAGGTCACCCACTCCTATAAGCACTCAATCAACCTGCCGGCGACCTTGCTCGTCCTGGATACGGCGCCCGCTCCCTCTATTTGTCTGCCTCGTACGCCGCCGTCCCGCTGCCATCTTTCTGCAGCCGGTGCCAGGTTACACCACCACGAGCGCAGAGGTGCCGTTCCACCAGATGCCCATTTTTTCCCTGCCCTCGCTGTGCCAAAAATGCGATGGCAGTCAGCTCTGTTTTACGTCAGTGAATCACGTTAAGAGGAGTCTTTGACAGGGATCACGACAAAACATGACCAGGTCAATTAGCATGTGGGAGACGTTTTCCCTGTTTAATTGTGATGATGATGCATGGCTGGAAAATCATATATCCATTATGGAAGGCATGGCTTTGGTGAAGTGGACGCTTGCCAAAGTGAAATGGAGTAAATGAACGTGAGCCGTTCCTTAACAGCATTGTGAATAAACCGACAGGTGCATTAAGAATCATCCAGGACATCTTTGTATTACACAGTCACATTCAGTTAGTGAAAAAACCAAGTGGCACTGATGCAACAACTCAACAATAATCTGCTGTGACCCATCCGGAAATTACATTCCAGAAACAAAATATCAATCAAAATTAGTCATGCAGCCAACAACATGTTTCATTACTGATTAACATGTTAATCGTTTTTCCTGACTGACATTAATAGTTCGGTGCATGCAACATCAGGGCTGTAAATAACAATTATTTCCACTATCAATTGATTGTTCAGTATTAAAGGTCTGAAAATAGTTTAAAATGCTGGTCAGAGTTTTAACATTTTAAACATCTGGTGTGTAGGTTTAAGGGGGATTTAGGGGGAGAATTTGAATAGAATACTGTATGTAATAATTATGTTTTCGTTAGTGTATAATCAGGATTAACAGAATGAGCCCTTTATATCTCTAGAGGAAGCAGGTCCTTTCCCGCAGCCAACACACACTCCACACACTACACACTACAGTAGCCCAGACTGGACAAACCAAACCACTGACTCTTTAAGAGGGTCTTTCATGTTTTTTAATGGTTTCATTGGCCAGCGTAGTGAAGGATAAGGCAAGGGGTGCTGGTTCCAAGCTGTGACATGAATCCTACACACTAGACTATGTGAAATAATGCAGAAGATGATTGGGGTCATTTAGAATAGAGTCAGAACGATTTATATCAGTTATCAGATATTATTGGCTGATATTGGCCTATCACAGATATATTGGTATATATGTTGTCCGATTTGAAAACGGATTTTATAGTGATTTTATTGCAGAAAAAAATGACTGGGATAATTAATTCTTGACTGGGGTGATAAAATTACAAGTGAAGCATACTCTTTTAGCTAACTGATGTCATTTTGGACCAGAAAGTTTATTCCATCACATTTGAGGTATCATTGCAAAAAATGTGGGTATATCGGCCAGTTTATCGATATCAAAATGTTTTACTCTCTCATATTGGTATCAGCCCCAAAAATTTAGCACTGGTCATGCTCTGATTCAAAATGATTTAATAAGTTTACAGTTTTGTTTTAGACAATTATGTTTCTTGTTAAACTGTAACATATATCCATACAAGTCAAGTGTTTGATTAAAAAAGTCTTTTCATCAGCAGATATATCATCGATATAATATTTTACAACAATATCAGCTTCGGCCTCAAATATCCAGCATCAGTGGGGCTCTACTTTCTGAATCAACAGTAGCTGCTTAGTGTCTGTTCATCAACCAATCGACCACTCTAATCCAACATAATGAAAACTGTCCATCCCTATTTTCCAAAGACCAAGTTTATAAATGCAAATTACTTGTTTTGTTTACATGGTTTCAGCTTTCGGTTTTCTGCATTTCTGATTAAAAATAGAAATTAACAGCAGATGTCCCAGACAGGATGCAACATACGAATCTGCATGTCATTGCTAAATGAAAGGTACAGCTTCTCATCACCAAAAAATGTATTTTCACTACACAGTCCCCACCCACTCTGAGCTGAGAGGTAGATAAAGTTTACTGAAGGCTCAACTGGGATACTACAAAGTCTGGCTTGTATCGCAGGACAATTACCCTGCACTGTAATAAAGGAGGAAACAGCTGACCCACCGGCTACTGCTAGGGTGCAAATTAAAACACGAGGCTGCAGATATCTCCATCAGCTGTGACAGTCAGGTCACATTCCTTTGTTATGTGCTGTCCGACGGGCCTTCCCCTACGGAAAGCTAGTTATAACTGTGGATGCAGCTGCAAAGATGGCTCTACTGACCACAGCTACAAAAGGAATGGAAAGACAACACATGGGCCGAGACGGACCAGAGGGAGGAGGGAGGGTGGAAAAAAAAAAAGTTACATTTTCTGAATGGATGGCAGGGGAGCTGAAGAACCTTGGACTTGTCATGTATTAGCCTGTTCAGTTTTTAGATTGTGTGTGTGTGTGTGTGTGAGAAAAAGGGAGAGGCAGACAGAGACAGGAAAGAGAATGTAATTCATCTTTAAAAGGGCAGATTCCTGGGTGATGTATGGTGCGCAGAGTGCGAGAGTGTGTGTTTGTGTGTTGTAGGAATGGGCGTGGGAGGCGCAAGCTAGCTGAGCTACAACTCCTCTTATCGCTCCACAGAGCAATGTGGAGAATGAGGATTCTGGGTTCTGCCCTGCTGATCAAAGACACACAGAGGCTGATACAAAATCCCCTCCTCTCTCTTCCTTTCCAGCTCTTTCACACACACGCACGCACGCACGCACGCACGCACGCACACGCACACACACACACACACACACACACACACACACACACACACACACACACACAGAATTACAAGCTCAGCAAATAACATGTAGGCTAATGCTATGAGCAATGACTCAACGCTGAATAAAAGGCAGAGGGAGTTTAGCTAAATATGTGAGCTGGACAATTTTAATGATGAACACCACCTGTTCCTGGACACGAGCCTCGACTGAGTCCATTGAACTGTACTGTATATTGAAGGGTGATCGGGCTGCACAGGATTAGAGCTCAGCTAAGGATTACTCTCATTGTGGAGTCATCTTAATTTTTTGAGTAACAATTACTTTGTAATCTATAAAAAATCAATTTCAAATTCAATTTCTTCCTTGAGCCTAAGGTCATGTGTTCAGTTTATTTTCTGATGAGCCAATGGTGGAAAACAAAAAGTAAAATTCAATTTACAGTTATATAAATTGATGGTCATAGTAGAGCGTTATGAACAAATCAACCAACCAATCAAACTTTGCTTCAATAGCACCTTTTATACAAGTTAGTGCAGTTTTAGGTTCTTCACAGAAAACTGACAAGAAGTATAAAGAGGAGTAGACTGTGATGGGATATAACCAAGTACAATTTACACAAGTACTGTCTTTAAGTACAATTTTGAGGTACTTTATACTTCCATTACATTTTGACATTTGGAGGAAAATATTGTACTTTTACTCTCAACATTTATTTGATAACTTCAGTTACCAGTTACTTTGTAGATTACGGCATCAGAGCCAAAATAGAGTACTTTTGAATTAATTTATTTTACCTGCAGTTGGATTAAAAGTGATGATTGTGACTCCCATAATTTGAAAAATGCTATGCTACATTGGATCTGATAATAGGTCGACCCATAGTATACAGCCCATACATACTGTACACATAAATATGTTTAATTTGCTTTTACTTGAAATTGTGATACTTAACTACATTTGTTGTCACAGAAATACTAACATACAGGTAAGTAAATTTAATATCAGATACTTTAAACAGTGAACTATTTAGTTTTTGGAAAATAAATTCAAACTCAGAATTTTAATATTTAGAATTGCAATGAGGTATTTGTTCTCAGACAAGAATAAGGTCCCCAAAATGTTGAGGAAGAAACACAGTCAAATGGGTTTAAAGATAAAATAATAATTAGAAAATAGTTATTAATACATATTTTCCAAACAATAATTAGAACTACTATTATCTATTTTTTAATTAGCTAAACAAAAAGCAAGATAAAATGGATTAAAAAGACAAAACAAAATAAAAAAGCATATCAAATCTTTAATAATAATAATTAGAATCAGAATTCCCTAATTAGTCCCGGAAATAGGGAAATCTGAGTGTCACAGCAGCAGTAGAGTAATAATAACAGTTACCGTAATATTACAATAAACAATAATAATAGTAAAAAACAAACTATCTAATAGAAATAGACTCATATATACATAGTATGTATACAAATAAACATTGTGGCAGTGTAATGTTATTAATAGATTATAAATATGGGTGTGAAAATTGCCCAGTTTGTGCAAACCAAAATGAGAAATGGTATGATATAAAAAAAATAAATAAAAAAAATAATAATAATAGTAGGAATAATATGAATACTAAAAGTAGAGAGACAGGTCCAGGTTGCCTAATAAAAAGAACTAGTCAAAGCAATGAATGAGTTGTAAATCTGTGACTCTGACTACAGCACTTTATACTAGACGGTCTTGTTTGCAATTCAGGTCTCATCACAATGACTGTGCACGGCCTGTGTGGGTGTGCACATGAGCGAGAAAGTGAGACAGACCCAATGTGTGTGTGTGTGTGTGTGTGTGTGTGTGTGTGTGTGTGTGTGATTGTGCATATGAAGTCCCTATACAGTCACAGCTCTGCTCCTCAGACCAACAGTGCGTCTGCATGTTCATTTAATAAAGAAGCAGCGTAAGCCTCTTAATAAGCTCCACGTCTCGTCTCTGTCTCCCCATCTCTCATCTCGCTACTGCCATCACTCGCTTTTCCCACCTATCCATCTGCTCTCTTCAATGCAAGTCTATCTCCATGTGCTCACTCCTTCCCTGCCTCTGCACACCCTCTCTGACTGTATGCTCCCTCCCTGTTCCTCTCCTCCTTCTTTTTCTCCATTTACCTCTCCTTTCATCTATCACAGCCTCCTCCTCCTCCTCCCCCATTTTCTCTCACCCTCCCTTCCCTGCCTCCTTTCTTGTATGTGAGTGGTGGGTCTGCGGGGTCCTTGTTATCCGGCACCTATCCAGACATCCCTCAGCTGGGAAGCCAGACGAGCCAGACAGGCAACCGGGCAGACAGAATGACAAAAGCCGACCAGAGAGAGGAGGGGAGACTGACAGCCCGGCAGCTACTGCAGCTAGACTGACAGGCAGGAGGAGAGGCAATAAAAAAAAAAAAAATGTAACTGGACGGGAGACGTCTAGAGAGGCAGCACTGAGACACCCAGGCGAGTAGTCTGACAGGAAGACAGAGAGGCTGTCAGTTAGAGACTGCCGAACAGGTAGGAAGACAGATACAGGGCAGGCAAGTAGGAGGCAGACAGGTAGGCAGAGCAGCCAGACAAGCAGGTCGTCACGGGCCGGTACATAGCAGCCAGCCGAGCTACGAGCCCAGCATCCCAACAGGCCAGCGGGTCAGTTAGCCACATGGCTGATAAACACCGCCTCTGTCTGGGGCTGGCACGGTACTGCAGGCATTTAATGACGCTTGCATGGAGACGAATAACCCTTTGATTACTGCATGTTCAGCCAGAGACACAGAATGAAGATGTCATGTCCTTCAAAAGACTGAAGAGAGGCTTTGGGGAAGGTTATCAGACGACTAGAGAACAAAACAGTTAACATTAAGGTCAATCTGGATGTTGGGCGTCATCTAACGTAGAACATTCAGCAACATGTTATCATATCCATGACTAATAATGACTGGTACATTTATAGTGTAAACTTTTAGCAATTGTAAAGGTCAATAAAAATTAGTTGCAACTTTATTACGGCCATCCATATAATGTTTATGGATGTACACAATATCTATCAACCATTTAAAAATTATTAAAATCATGCCTGACATCACAATAAATAAATTGCTTAATGAATGGTTTATAAAGCATTTCATTAATTGTTAACAGTTATATAACTATTACTCAAGATTAATTAACCATTATACAATTTATTAATGATGGTTATAATAAAAGTGTTACCTAACATTCAAAATATTAGAATAAAAATTGTGATTGTGTGCTTATTTGTCAACAAAATGAATTCCTTGGGTTCCTTGGTTTTGGGCTGTTTGTGTCAAAAACAAGCTTCCTAAATATGTCAACTTGGGTTTGACATAATTTTCTAATTATTTTTAAAGAAAATAATAGATAGTTGCAGCTCTTCTTGACAAATACAGTGTAAGTGGCAGAGTATCGTCAGGTCTCAGACACTTCAATGTAACGCTTTTTAAGACCTTTTAAAAAAAAAACAATATTAGACCACATTGGCATTGCCACATTTGAAGAGTTGTACCATTAGAATTGTGAATTTTCACACACACACAAAAAAAAATCAAAGGGTAAATGAAAAATTTCAGAAAGACCTCACAATTTGCAATTTATTTAAAAAGAAAGAAAAGAATCAATGACATTTTAAGACTTTTTAGGGGCCTGTAGACCCCATGGTAAATAATCAATAAATCTCAGGAATTGCCCAATGCCCCCCTTAATTCTTAAAGAAATTCCTTAAAGAATAGACAGAATCGACTATGAACTGACCCAGCAGCTTCCAAAACCAAAACCTAGAGGGGTCTGACCTAGCAGTCAATTTAAAATTAAATTCTTACGAAATGTTGACACCTCAGGAGGCCATGACTCGAGAATGAAGTCTCATCGAGAGCAAAACTATTCTTAGGCTGTACAAACCAACTCTACTGTGTTTGTAAAAGGAGATGAGCTATCTATACATAGAATTAAATACTTTATAAGCATAAAATGTAGCCATAATAACCCTTGAAACTATCCTGTCACTATTAAACTTCCTTTTTATTTTAATGTCTGTGTTAATGTGATGATAAACATTCAAGGATGTCACAGTCCTTCAGACATGAGCATAGCTGAAATATGTTGCAGTAATTCAAGTCAGGAGGAAGTCAGAACAGATGTATTTCCTTTACTGTGCCCAAATGAAAGCCATCACGTTATGTTAAAAATTTCTTAGAATAGTATTACAGTGACAGTCAGGAAGTGAATTTACCAGACGCAGGCGTGTTGCATTGGTGCACTGCTCCAGTTTCACCATATGGTGAAGATTTCAGTCCAAGCAAACGCCCTCCGATTCCAATCACTCTGACTCAGCAAAATCTGTTACCCTTCCTCTGTTCACCAGATGTGACAACCATTCCTTCAGAGCAATCCAAAAATATGCTAAAATGTAATTACACCCCCCTTAGTTCTAAAATAAAAGCACCAACAACCACAGGTTAAGGCCCAGAACTGGTTTGTAGGAAGCTAACCTAGTTGGAACCGTGAGGAGAATTGCAGCATGTTTTTGCTTCATCCCTAAGTTTAGAAACATCGCGTTTGGTCATCGGGACACTAACGTTTACAGTCCTTGCTGCCAGCTATTTCCACAGTCTATGTGCATTTGTTTCCTTCCCGATGGTCTGTCACCCAGATCTCTACACCCTGGCTGTCTTCCTACTGGGTCAAGTCACAATGACAGGAAACCATGAACCTTCTTCTCTGGGAGGGCTTTACAGAACCTCTGAGAAATCAACATGTTCACATCCTCACAGCCTAAAATAAGCCATTAAAATACCATCTACCACTTCCAGAAAGTTGAGAGAATTTAAAGTGCCAAGGAGTCATTAAATTTTATGCTGCCAAATTTCTGTGAAAAAATAAATCCCCAAATTAAATAACACTGGCATGGATTTAGCCTGAGTGAGGCAAATTTTCCAAGGAGGGCCTTGTAGTTTCCATCTTTTACCAATTTTCAGGAGTGGACTGGAGATAATTGTTCTAATTTACCGGAATCCCTGCTCCCCAAAACAGCCAATTCATTTATGTTTCTGTACTGGTTAGCTCTGGCTGTGGTTAGCTCACCACAGGCATCTTCCTGTCCTTGCCAACATACCGTTACAAGATCAACCAAGAGAAGGCTCAGAAAATGACCGGACACACTGAGGAGAGAGGAAAAAGCCGTGACTGGAGGTGAGTCACAAAGAGGGAAAAAAGCGAGCTGAGTGCCTGTCTGAACTGGATGTACAATTTATCATGCAGGACGGGAGGTCGTTTAAAGGAAATGGATGGGGGGACAGGATCCTATTGATACAGCACATATCGCTTGCTGTTTGTATGGAAACATTTGCAAGAACAGAGGAATGTCTTTGGTGGTCATTCCCCTTATTACACCTTGCATCAATAAAGCCCTTTGGATTTAGAGCACTGATGCATATTTTTCGGCTTAATGGTGTAGTGTAAATTTATTTGAGCTGAGTTTAGAGGACAACACTCTATATGGTGCAGTGTCTTATATGAGATACTTATTTGTGGCCATCCACCTGATATTAGTTTAAATGCATGTTAAACCTAACGAGATCATTAACGAACCAAAGCCAAAATTATCTCACCAAATGGTTTAAAATCAATCAATTGTTATGTGAATGTCAAAATGCGCAAAATGATATGAATGTACACGTTTAGGATGTCCAATGGTTCCTTGAGAAGTTATAAACATATACATTGAAGTTCTCAGTAATCTCCTTAAAGGGCTTAAAGACCTTTAATGCTTTTTAATTTGTTTTTGTTCAGGTTAAAAAGACCAAAGTCTACGCCACTGGAGCTCCTCTCTCCCACAGAAAACATAGCTTGTTTTTGGCAAAAAGTACTCAAACTCGAGCACTGTAAATGGGATACGTATCAGGGATTATTTTAGGTGGAGGATGAATATACCTTTGGTTCTCTAGTGAGTATTTGTGGCAGCAGGGCGGTTTATGAAGGGTTGACTCAAAATAAACAGTCATTGTGCAGAGATGCGTCTCATTGATGTGTTTTAAGACAAGAGTTTTTGGACAAGAGAAAATACTTGTTGGTGAGTGCAATTCATTGTTGGTTTTGGCTGTTACATGGCATTTGTTTACATTAAGAAAAATAAGCGGTAGAATAAAGGCTTCCACCACAGGAAAGATTAACCATTTAGGCCTGTAAGATCTGAATAACAGTGATTTTTGTGCGACTGGATCTGCTACCGCAGTGTGTTTGCTTTAGTAAGCTGCATGGGGTTAAACTGACCACAATCTTCCTTCCTGTCGCCTCATGGGTCTCTTCCTGTGCCAGGCCAACAAATCATTATGTTGCCAGATCAATCAAGACGCTGAATGCTAAATGACTGGTCACACTGGAAACAGATGGAATTACTGGTGGTGATTCACATCTGAGAAATGTGGCCTAAAGGCCTGGAGCTGATTTCCCAAAGCCATCCCGGCACTGGGAAATGTAATTTGTATCATAATCAGAGTCTATCTAATCATTAATGTAATAATACAGTGTGGGTGGGTTTAGGGTATTAGCAGTGAGCCGAATTTGACCCATAGAGCTGGTTACAGTGCAGACCTCCAACATGTCTTATGCTTATTTGTCCAAACACAGGATGTGGAGAAAGGGCCCATTGAGACATATAGAAGCATTAATCACTCACCAGAATTACAAAATTTACGAGACATGAGGCTATTTCTTAACAATGCAACTCTGATACAACCCCCATAAATTTATAATGCAAGCTACTGCAGCATTCAAGGGGAAATCCAAAGGAAACACAGTGAAACTGAGGCCGGCTTAGTCAATAATTGTGATTGTGAAGCAGCCTCACACAAAACTAAAAGTGAAGCGTGGTATGCGAGCTGCTCCAGTGGCAATGAATAACAGATGGGTCTTTGGAAACGGATTGATGGGGTTGAGGGGCATTTTAAATGAGGAAACGGGCACATGTTTTATATGAATATGATCTACGTCTAAACAATACAGCACCCATGGGACTGAAAACATTGACCATGTGACATTTTCTGTCAAAGGAGCAGTGACAGGACTAAGTCTCAAGACATGACAGATCTGACGCTGGCATTTCTGCTTTCTGTATTTGGGAGAGTTATTCATGCTCGAGAGTATATATTGAATTATCTGCTATCAAACAAATAACATATGTGATTTCTGCTTTGGAGTCAATTATGACTTGAGGGCCAAAGAATGATCATTGGTAGAGTAAATTAATAATGACATGTCAGTGTGGGTCAGCCTTCTGGAAACAAATGCTTCAAACAGATAAAGACAAAACAGATTAATGAACATTCAGAGCATCCTATAAACGGTCTGGATGATTGGATGTATATATTAAGAAACAAGGAAAATACTTTCTCTTTATTGGCGGGGCCATGGGCCAAACGCTATTGGCAGTTGCATATTTTGCATTAGTTTCATAGCCAATGAATAGACAAAGTATGTGCTTGTTTTGTTCCTCCTTGTCTTGTGATGTTTTTTTTTGTTGGGTGTTGTCCTGTTTTAAATATCTGTGTCGACTGCATTTGATGGAGCGTATTTATGTTGAGGACCAAGGCCAATTGTGTGTGTGTGTGTGGCAATAAAGAGTTGTGGGGTTTAGGGTGGGGGTTTGTATGTATATTTTGTGATTTACATTGTATAGATACAATCACCCTTGTGGTATTTGTGTATTTCTTTTATTTACAAAAAGTTCTGTTTCTCTTGTTTTTGGCTCTCCATTCTCAACTGTCTGAAACTACTATGAACAGTTCAATGGGACTTGCGCTTCAGGTGTTCAGTGACTAT
The DNA here is from genome assembly GCF_900880675.1 of Sparus aurata. Taxonomy (NCBI): domain Eukaryota; kingdom Metazoa; phylum Chordata; class Actinopteri; order Spariformes; family Sparidae; genus Sparus; species Sparus aurata. The sequence goes on along the minus strand of NC_044187.1, from coordinate 22,482,254 downwards.
TCAATGCCCGTTTGAAGCGTCTGCGAATGCCAGAAAAGGCCGACAATAACATCATCTTTCACAATCCTCATCGTCACTTCTCCAGTCACATTTGCCCTGTACATCAACTATGAAATTCACGCAGGCGGCTGGGGAACATCAAACGCTACTTCATCTCTTTGATAGTGATGGATCTGATGTTGCATACTTTTGCTTGAAAAACAAACCCCCAGATCTACTTAAAATTCAACTACAAAGTCGTATCAGAACACACTGTGGTGGTGGATTTTTACACAGATTACGACCTCAATCTATTATTGACATGGTGTCTGTGAACATGAATGATTTATTATCATTAGATGACAATAAGCTTAGCAACAGTTTCCTCCATATTTGGTTGCTTTCTGAATAAAAATCCTGGGAGAAAGAGTGTTTGAGCAGTCTGCAAGGAAAGTGACTTACGTATCCCAAGTCCTTGGGAATGAACCCTTTGAACTCCCAAAGGTGTGTGGAATAACTCAGAGAAACAAAATCTGACACCAACTCTTCCATCTAGTGGTCAAAAGATGTAATTGCATCTAAAAATCTATGAGGTAAAATAAAAAAGCAGGCAACATGAGTGATTCTTTTGGTTTGTGCGGTAAAAATAGGAGTGAGGGATCCAAACTGGGGAGGACCAACTCGTCCTGGACAGCCCTGCTACACAAGAGAAGCTCATTTTGACTGGAGCAGTGAGTAGTGGAGATAAATATGCACAGTTTGACCACAGGTTAGAAGGAAATTAGATTTATTGTGGTTGTGAAAATAAAAATGAAGGTCTGAACAAGGAGATAACGGTTTGCTGTTCCTACATTATCAAACCATAATTTCTTGGTTGGGCCGGCTGCCCCAAAAGAGCAACTTCTAATCACAAACCATTTGAGATAAACTTAGATATAAAACATTAGTTCAGTTTTTGGAGTAGACCTTTGGACTAGAGAAATTATGGAGATATGGAAGAAAATGCATGACGGTTTTCAGTAACAACAGTCACTGAAGTGGTACAACAGCAATGTGTGGAAGTTAGCTAAAATCATTAAGAGCACAGAAGCCTAACAAATTAATATGTTGCAATATAAAACAAATATAAAATCTGTTTATAAATTATAAAATAAAACCCATGATTAAAAAAACAAAACAACCTACACTCCACCCTATAATATTTGACCCAGGAAAGCATTAAACCTATTTGATTTTGAAGCTTTGCATAGACTCTAATGTTTTAAATGTAATTTCTTCCACTAATGTTTCGATGAGGAAAAAACACAGATGCTGACTCAACAAATAACCTAAGAAAATAGTCTTCACAACGCCATTAAAGGCAAACTACATTCATAGCAGAACTCCTCAGTTAATATTGGAATGTAAACGTAGACTTCTTCCAGTCATAACCTAAACATAAACAGAGTAAGTCCGGCTTACTCGTCAGCATCTGCAAACTGGTCCGGCTCAGTGGGGATGCTGTAGCAGGACCATTTGACAGGGCGTGGGTGGTGTAATGCTGGTCTGTAATTGGCTGTCAACGGCAGGTCAGCGGTTTGCGTTTGCCTAAGTCTCAAATCCCGCAAAGCGAAGTGGAGCACATCCTCTGGACCTGGAGGAGGCAAAGGAATAACAGAGTCAAACACGTGTACTTGGCCTAAATCCTAATGCTCTGAAAGCCAACCTCAGCTGGAGGAGAAATAGCTTGGTGTGAGATAACCTTCAAAAAAGATGAAACAAGCTGTCCAGGTAAAACAGTCCAGTAGGTTCAACTGGGTTCAAGCAGGTTGAGACATGAAAACCAACTTCCATCAGAAGGAAAACAATGACCTCTTTTGAAAGACTGAAATTAATGTATCTAATATCAACAGATTTTTTAGACTGCAGTGGTAACAACACTGCTGCAATTATCCTAAATGCAAAACAGATGTTAATTCATAAGACCTACATATGTATTTAGGATATTTTGTTTCATCAATATATAGTGCTGTTGAGAGAGATAATGTGATATTGAAACAAATTTTCTTTACCATAGGGTCTGACCCCAAAACACATCTTTTCCCAGTCGGGAACCGTCACCTCTTGGATCTCACTTTCCCAGTCCTCCTGCTCCTGTGGTGGCAGCGTTGGGGGTCTGTAAAGGATTAATAGGTCTTAAACCAGCTTAAGCAATCCACAATCTTTTTTTTTTTTTTTTTAAGTAATCAAATGTCATGTCGTCTTTGCTAAGACAGCAAGGGAAAGTAGCTAAATATTTACATGTTTTATCTTTGATTATCTGACACTTTTCATTCAGTATTCTGCCACAGAGCAGTGAGAGTGGTTACAGGAGTAGGTTATTTGCTTTATAAGGTGAATTAAAGGAATGACACCACTCTCATATTGATTAAATATAAGACTACAGTCAGCTGAAGGTTATCTTAGCTGAGCAGAAAACATGGAACAGCTTATCTGCCTCTGTCCAAAGAAGCTACCAGAACCTCTACAGCTCACAGAGGGTTATGGATGAGCCATGTTCCCTTGTTTGAGTCTTTATGTAGGCGTGTGTGTTAGACAAATACTATCTTCTCATCCAACTCCCAGCAAGAAACAATGTTAGAGCTTTTTCCAAAATGTCAAACTATTCTAACGATCATTTCGAGTCATATTTCTCGGATTTCAGCTTCTCAAATGTGGATATTTCGATTTTACAAAATAAGACATTTGATGAGGTCACTTTTTGCCTTTGGAAGAAAGTGCTACATTCTTTCCCTATTTTCTGACATTTTATGGATCAAAATAATCTTTAATTTCAGCTATAAATTGGATAATTGGAGATTGGACTGACAGGTGAGCAGTTTATTAAAGAAGCTGTACGGCAGGTGACACACCTCTTCTTTCGTCCACATTTCTTCCATCTTCTCCGATTCTTTGCCCCCGCTGACAGGCTGGGCTCTGGAGCCATTTGATCAGAATAACAGTGTGAGGCAACAGTGTCTAGACTGGCGGCCCCATTTACTGAGATACCACCAGAATTGTCTGCACTGTTGACCCTGCCAGCTGTTGAGGCATCACTGACAGCTGGAATAGTGCTACCATGCTTCCTGAGTGTCCTTGGTGGCGACGCATTTCTACTCTTGTACTTGTGGTTAATATATCCATTAACCATGCATTGTGGTTTGGTTCCATTCAGTGTACCAGCTGGTGTGGTCTCATTGGTTCTAGTGGCAGCTGCTGGGTAGCCATTGTGGACAACGGCTCCATTAACCAAATCTGCGCCTGGGGCCAGACCGTTGGCTTTACAGGTGCTGCGACGTGTTCCTCTCCTCCTGCCCTCATAGTTCATACCGGTCTGAGGCATCACGTCGCCTGTAATGTATAATAAGACCGTTTGAATTCAGAGAGTGGTAAAAAACAAAACTTAAAACTCCAACACAAACTATTTCTGTTCTGTTTCAATGGTTCTGAACAGATTAATTAAAGATATGTACAAAGGTCACAGATCATCATTTATTGTCGAAATCCGTGTAAACTACTGGATGTATTGCCATGAAATCTGCCGCATTCATGGCCCTTGATGGATGGATCCTAATGACTTGGACTGGCCTAATACTTCTAGGCTGTACTGGTCATATAGAATGAAATAATAAACACCAACACAACACACTCTAAAATTAATCCAAATGTGATTTAAATGCAATTGCAAACCTATTGTCAATAGAGTAGCAAAGCGGCAGGAGGTATTTTGGGCTTCCAGTGTTACGGAAGTAAAAGCCCTTTTCATTTTCTCCACAGACATGATTGTTTAATGACTTGCTGTTGGTGTGTTATCGAGGCTTGGGGGGGACATGAAACTAAGACAATCACTACAAAATATGTGGCCCACTGATTTAGAAAGGAGAGGAAATTTGTAGAAACCTTCTAACTTTTGTGGGGAAATTTCGGAGTCAATGTTAGATCTCAAACGCACTTGCTTGGCTTTTCCTCTATAGCTTAGTGGCTGGGGATCTGGGTTACCGTTCTACTAGCGAACTACATTAACAGTCCATGCCAAACAAGAGAAACACTTTCTCAGAAACAAAATAGAAATAATCAAAAGCGATTGCCCTTACATACCTAAAAGACTTCCGCTATCTTATTATCATGAATTACAGTAAGTACCCTTAACTTAGCACTTATGCTGAAATTTTTTTTTTTTTTTTTTAAAAACTATCTTTGAAATTTCACACTGACCCTGACACCCTTGTAGCTACAAACAGTGTTCTGGGCTCTAATTTGATGGAACAATGCACATTTATTCCATTTGTGTGAAAGCACCCTTAAACCTTCCTGCCACCTGTGCTACATCTGAATCACCTGACCCCGCTGCAGGTCACAGAGCATGGTGGAACTTTGATTGCGTGATTTTACCATGCAGTGCACCTGAGTTGTTGAAGCATCTGCATTTCTCATGTTTCTCCACTCATTCAGTGAGGTTTGTTCCCTTTCATTCCCTCCCATCGGTACACAAGTCTAGTCTTCCCAACCCCATAGAAAGACAGTTAGCCTGACTGCCAGTTCCCAGCTAGACGCTAACTTAGCTCCCTGCAACATCCCCGACATTAGCTACGTTAGCGCTGCTGTGATTGACAGCTAGCTTACTTATTGGCAGTTAATGTGCTTAGTTATGGGGGGAAAAAACACAATCCGGTTAAAAACATACATCGCACACGAAAACATGTATGTAAATAATCTCACAATTTAGCGCTAAAGCCGAGCGTTAACTAAGTTGTATGTAGCTAACTCTTACCTGTACCGTAGCCTCAACACTCCACCGTGTATCGCGCAGGCAGGGACCGGCCCGCAGACTCTCTGGGGAACGGGCCGGCCGACAGGGTAGAAAACTACACGCCGGTAGGAGGCGCCAGCCACACAAAAGCAATGCCATATTTTTCGAGCTATGTTTTTCTATCCAGCCTAAAGGGTGTCAAAGAAATACCCCAAGGACAAACTTTAGTCTGTTTAGCCACGAATTAAACCTCTAATTTGCTTTAGAAGTTATTCCTGTGTTGGATTCAAGGATGTTAAGGACCCAACAGCAACCCTTAGCGAAGAGAAACAACTCATAATCACCAGTGGTGAGAGAGGACTGAAAAGTTACATTACTGTAACAAAAACAAAACTACCTCTATTAAAATAATACTTAAGTCACAGTACAGATTATTCTTCTCAAACACTAATCAGTTTGGGGGTGATGGTTTAATGCATTATCAATAGCAGGCTTTCAAACAAAGGGGCTTTGACTTATTTACAGTAGTTGTAATTAGTGACTTCAACCCCTGAACATCCCTCATATTTGCACCAAATCATAGCCATAGGCCTTTTCGGCCACTGTCTATTAGTAAAGCTTATGTTTTTCTTTAGTGCAATTAGTAGACATACAGCATGCTGTCAGGAGGCTGATCTCTGAAAAAACAAAAACTTGTCAGAGACCGTTTTGTACTGTGAGGGTCAGAATTTACGATGGTGTTCATCAGGGGGGTATTTCATTTTTCATTATGACAGATACACTTTATCCTTTGGTGATAACTATGTGGACGACTTGTCCTGTCAGGGGCTCTTGGTTGAGGTAAGGCCTCTGTTTGAAGTCTTAATGCTACCCCAGTGGTAGGGCACCTCCAACAACGGTTTGCTTCTAACATTGTGGCAAAAGCTTTGGCTAGCAATGCCACTTAAGAAAATCTCACTTTTTTTCTGAAGCTAGGTTGTTATGGTAGCATTTTAAGGCTTGTTTATGATGAGTCTTCAACAATCACATGAGTGAAATTTTGGGGAGTGCACCTGCCTTGTTCTCCTTTCAACATCCAACACTTCCTTAACATGTCAAATGTTTAAACGATCTCTATACAGATATGCTTTCAGATGACAACACGTTCCAAATAATATTGTGTTTTATTAGACTCAATATGTGCTCGGCATGCGATTCTGCTATCTCTTAAAGTCCCTGTAAGTGACAGAAATAGAGTAGAACTGTGACTAGCATTGTTTATATATTTATTTGTTGTAATCACTAAAAGACAAGAATACACACTCTAATTTTGATTGAGAAATGTGGGAACCCGATGTGTACCTGTAGAGCAATGGCTCATTTCAGTGCCTGGTCAAATGTTTTTATTTTACAGACATTTAAGACATCGGCAGAGTACACTGTAGGCAAAGAATAACTGGTTTCATGATTTAGAAATCTATAAACTAAAATGATAGAAATTTCATGAGACAGCATCACTGCCAAAGCCATTTTTATTGCTATTTATAATGACTACATCGCATTGGATAGCCCCAATGAGTCAAAATTTAAGAGCTACAGGAAATGATTTTCTGACACATTTTACAGCTTAATGTACCGTTGAGTGTAAAGATTTGTGAAGCAGAACAGAGACAAAAATCAGCAGGTATCGGTAAATAAGTTAATATTGCTCATAATGCTCACCATTTAGTTGAAGTTAGGAAGACAGTTTGCAAACATATAAAAAGCCAGTTTAAAGCAAACTGAACAGCAATGGACTCACAGTGGCTAACAGAAAGGAAATTCAGAAATGCAACAAAACATCCCCATTAAAAAATCCTCGACAAAATATTCCCAAAATGCTAACCTGGTCTGCGTACCATACAAAGCATTGTGCTATATCGCTTTTCTAATAGGACACCTAGGCAGCCACAAGTTCTTTCTTGATAAAACTGTATAAAATTGTTTTCATAGTATCAATCTGAAAAAGAGTGGTGAGTGGCACATGAATAGAAATTATCACTATATAATTACAACATTTACAAGTCAGGAAAATATGTCAGACAGACATAGAATGTAGCTTCAGAAAAACAATGTAAATCTATCGCAACATCATCTTGAAAAATGTCCTCAAAAAGGCACAGACAGAAGAAAAAGGTGAACCATGCAAAAGGAAACAAAGTCTTTTTTTGTGCAAGGAAGCAAAACTCAAGTTAAGAATAATTACATAATACAGCAGATCGAAATTGTATCCCCCTCTCTAAAACAATGCCCTCATCATTACAGTACTGGTTACTGTACATGTGTATCACAACGCATATTAACCTATGACAGAGATTTAAAGTCAGAAAGCCTTTTTTTGGCTGAAATTGAAATATTCAGTCGTACATTCATGATATTTACAGTATTAGAGCGTTTCAGAGAGCTATCTGGGTGTTAAAAACAATCAGCAACCTGTAGGCTTCAATGAGATTGCCAATCCAGTCGTTTGTACCAAAAAGTGAGTCTCCTGTGCATGATCGCATACAATATCTGAGATGATTTCACTGAGCTTCGAGAGATGATTCAGTAAACCATGTTACAATGGCTACCAGTCACTTCCACACAAATCCACCACTCATCCTGTACATTCATATCCTTACATTTCTGTGTAACATCGTTGGATCTATTGCTAGCAATGGTGGACCATTTTAAGCTCATGCATTGCTAGCAGATAAAAGCCATGGAAGTTACAGTTTAAAGACACTCCTTGGTTGCAGCTTCTGCTTCGTAAAGTGACACTCGGCTGCTCACCAGCACCAACTAAGGGCCACTTCTCAGTGAAAGAATATTCACTATTGGACTGATTGACACTGCAAGGTTACTGGAAGACATTTTGTCAAGAAAAATCACCTTCGATTAGCCATTTACAACTTCACCAATACCTCCTTTGCTACCATACACGGGCCCATCACCTAACAACCCAACTCGGCTCATTCCCACTCAAAATTTCCTGCTTCCCTTCTAATTATAGGGGTTCTCATTGTTTCCTTCTGTCTGACCACTTGCCACTGTCTTCTCTTAAAACGTACCTGTCCAAACACGTCATCAACGTGCACTGTTCAGAGAACACCTACATGACAGAGGAGAAAAGATGGGCAGTTTACCGATCAGGCAACACTCGACTGGTTTTGCCTTCATGCCTCTGAGAGTCGGGTTAACAGTCTCGTTGCCAACTTGCTTGTCCGCCTCATGACTGATTCTCTCTATAGCACACCAAACTGTTTATCTGTGGATAAAGCAGCTAATATTACACCAGGATGCAGTAGAATCCACGTCAGGCTTGTGACATGTTCCAGTTTTATGTTTTAGATACGTGTCCAGTGTTCTACACCAAGAACATGTTGAGCGCAACACCAGTTCAAAGTTGTGACAGTAGCTACAGTTCACAGCATCGACAGCGAATAAAAACAGAGCAGGGTAGGAGTTGAAGACTCACAGTAGTTTGACCTACAGTCAGAGAGCAAAAACCTGTTGAAAAAAACTCCCTTTAGCTCAGTGCAGAAGTTCTTCTTTTCCCTTCCACAAACAGCAGAGGGCGACGCGTGTCTATTTATATGTTCCAGGTTCTAAGACTGGCTCTGGTTCTCTCTGCATTCCTGTACAGATTCCTGACCCGGTGTGCAGGTTCTCATCAAACAACTGGAATGATCATTTTCCTGAAACCGGGAAATGTTCTCATTCCAGTTGAGTCACTGCTAGTTCTTAATCTCCAGGATGGAGGGGTTGTGGTCCAGAATGGACAGGATGATTTTGTCCATGTACTGTCGCAGTCGTATGTTGATTTCTTCCTGCTCCTTCAGGGCTTCCATTAACTGAGGAGAGAAGGATAGGAGAAGAACGTCAAATACGTTTTCTTCTCAGTTTGTCAAACAAGGTGAACTAACCTGACCAGTATTATAACACAAAAATTTAGTACAAACATTTAAAAAAACTTAGTTTTACTGTGGAGCCTTTGTTAAAGCTAAAGCTGGGCAACTGTTGCTCAGGGGTTGAACCAGTGTCTGGATTAATCCAAGATTTATCCTTAAAACGGTGACAAAATGCTCATCTGGGTAGAAATCTTTTACGTTTTAAGACCCTTTTTTTCAAAAACACCTGTGTACATGTGTACTGGGCCAGCTTACTGTCACAGGAGTAAAGAGACAAGAACATACTCACAGTTAAGAAAGTGGAATCAGATTATTTTTGACTATTTATTCAAAAGAGTTGGCAATTAATTTCATAGTTGACTTCTAATCAGTTAATCATGCAACTTTAATCAAAATGGTCTCCAGTTATTTTCTGCCTAATCAATTAATTGTAATTCTAATACTGCTATACAGTAGATGCAGATCTATTGTGTTGAGTTATTTCATTTTAACCACTGATAGCCTATTTCCATAGTATTTGTTTACGTGTGAGATAGAGCCTTGGTGATGACCTCCATATTTCATGCATATTCGATTAAAATCTACAATTGTCAAATATCTAGAACACTGCTCTGCTGTGGCAAGTCCTACAAATACAGTTCTGCTGTAACTACTGCGTGTGACTGTACCTGGTCTCTGGAGGCGTTATCTATCTCTGCAGCTAGAGACTGGGCCTTGGTCTGTGTGGCAAACAGGGTCTTGGCTTCATACAGGCTGAGGCTGAGGATCTGACCGTTGAGCTCATCGTTCTGCTCCCTCAGCTTCTGGTTCTCCTGAAATACAGAATCAGGGTGGGAGGCAGAGGAGAGAGACGTAGGATGAGAATGAGATAAGTATCTTGACCACACAAGTGTATCTGGAGTGATGATGATATATAGTTATAAAAAAAAAAAAAAAAATGACCGCTACTCAAGCCTCACTCAACCCACACAGAAAAAATACTGCACCTCATCCAGCAGCAAACAGCGCATCTATTTTGGCAACACCTACAGGACATCACATGGGTTATAAGTGTTACAGAACAAACTGCTCCCCTGCTTTGTCTGGTGTGTTATGAAAGCTCCATGATTAAGTTGCCTTTGAGTGCTGACATGAGGTCAGTCTGCTTTTCCCTTGTTCTATCCTGAACCATTAGTGAAGGAACTGCAGCACTGACCCCAATGCAGTTCACTCTACTCCATTGTGATTAGTGGTTAATCGGGAGGTCAAAGATCACAGAAGCAATTTTACCATCAGACCAGGACGGAGCCGAGCCCCAGATAACACCAGGTGCTGGAATTCAGGGGGGAGAAAGTCCTGGGACACAAATCGCTGGACACACACACACATACAGACATTTACAGAGGTGCACAGGCAGGCATAAGATAGTGAGCTTAATCCTGATGGATGTCTCAGCGCAAATTAGAGCGGTTTCTGAATCTGAAACTGCAGGAAGTAGCTCAGAGTAGGAAGCTGATATATTGAGAGAGAAAGAAGTATCAGAAGATTAAAGCTGGTATAAAACCATTATTATCGTTCCCAGTCTTGGTTGCCTGCAGTGAGTGTGACGGGTGCAGTGCGAGCTTGCAGGAGGACATGGACATTATCATTTTAGTCCCTGATAAGATACACACACTGTGCAAATCAGCTATTTTGACTGACTGTCTTTGCAGAGGCTTACAGAGTTACTTCAAGGCTTGGTAGTTTTAGTAACCTCACATTTTCTTCAGCCTATTCTATTGGCTAAGGAAGCATAATATGTAATGCATATCATCACATGTCTTGAAAATGACAGACTCCTATTTGATTTTTTGAGGCTTTTTCAAGTCTTATCAGAGGGGACATCTGAAAATACTCTCATCTAACCCCTTATCCTTACTTTGCACCAGATCTGTTCACTTGGCAGGGATGGAAACAGAAAGTTGTCACCTTAGTCTCTAACTGTGTGAGGCAGATGTATCTGCGTCTAGATAAACTACTGAAACATATGTACTCTGCACCTACTGACATAAACTGTAATGAAGCTGAGGGACAGTTCATCCTAAAATCAACTTTGCTGTCAGCAGTTTGATGTAGACACTATTATTTCTATGCCAAACTACACCTTCCAACCTTTCTTTATTTTCAAATGCACTTTTTCAGCTCTCTGATCTCCACAGTGCCATCTAGTTGCCTTACAGTATATTAAAGAGAAGGCAGGGATCTCAACTGCTGATATCTCCAAAACTAGGCAACTCACATCAAAACAATCTTAATGGATAAATAGCCCAACAGGAAAGATAAAAAAAGATGAGGTAAGAGGAGGAGCCAATGTGATTGACTGTGATCGTTATCATCCCCTATCCCCACTGGTAATGTGTGATAATATGTTCTGCCTAAAACCACTGTTAGGTCTGCAGCCACAAAAATAATGTTCCTCTGGCATTACTTAAACCAATTTATTATGTTAAATGGAAACAATTATACTTCCTGTAAGAGCAAGATTAAGTGCACTGAGTTCTGCAGGGATACATATAAATCTATAATGTATCATCTGATCCATCTAAATCATTTTGCAGGCGTGTCCTCCCTGGTTATAATATAAAAAGTGTACATGTATTGTGTTGCTGTGCCACACCTGCATACCCTATTTGGCCATTATGTGTGAGGAAGTAATTGTTTCTCGAAATAATGCAGCTGAATTTGCATTTATATTACAATCAAGTTGCACATTGCTGAAGAGACTGTCAGACTGTAGCATGATGGTCAGTCAAACATATAAACTGGTAAAAAAAAGACAATGATAAATTCAATCAACCTGTACTCCGATACTTCAAATATCTACCAACTTGAGACATACTTTCGAAATCAAATTTGGAAAGCAAGTTCTTTGTGTTTAAAGTAAATAAAAATAACTTCAATCTGTGAGGTTATAATTATGTAGTATGTAACAGTGCATCCAAACCAAAGCACAGAAATCCCAGTTCACTATAAAAAAAAAATAAAAAATCCTCTGATGAAGTCTCATGCTTAGGTACTGGTGAAAATCCTTTCATTTCTTATGTATGGTGGGCTCCCTGCAGACTAGCTATGCACACACCAGATTTAAGAAAGCTGTCCAACAGGCGCCATGTTGCTTCTTGAAAACTAAAGTCAAAGTGTTTTATAATCATTCCTGCATATTAAAGCAACACTCAGTTGCTACATTACTTACTGAGCTATGCACAACAAAGACATGAAGATAACCTTTAATCAGTACCTGCTTGAGCCTCTTGACCTCGTGCTCCAGCTCCACCTCCCTGGTTCTGGTGTTGAAGTCTGCCAGCCCTGAAGAAGAGCTGCCGCTGCGGCCAGGCCTCTCTGTCTCCAGCTTGAAGAGCTGCAAATGCTCCAATTCTCGACGCAGGTCCTCTATCAGCTACATAGAGACAGGACAGATGAACATTATGTAAGGCCAATGCAGTATTTTGTAAGTGTGGGTGTACGAGCAGTGCATGATGCAGTGTGAGAGAGAGAAGAGTGAAGAGGAGAACAGAGTGAGCAGTAGAGCAAACAACCCACTCTGTGTGTGTGTGTGTGTGTGTGTGTGTGTTTGATTACATAAAATCAAAACCAGTCCCTCCCACCTCCTGCATTTCTTCCTTCTCTTTCTGGAACTGGTATCTGTTCTGTCTCAGTTTGTCCATCATTTTCCTGTAGAGGTCCATCTCATCCTTCAGCCGCAAGCTGGTGTCTTCCAGCTTGTCTGTCATCCTTTGTTTCTCCTGAGGAAGGACAGACACACACCCTCAGTGCAACACACACCATCAATCTTGTTTGCTGTGTTTCTTTTTTTTGTTCTGTAAAAGTAACATGTGTTGTTTAAGTTCCTGCCTCAGTGTTACTTCCCCATCCGAAACTTGCCTGTATTCACGACCATATACACAGTATACACTCCCCTGGTTTCTGTCCTTACGTGTGCTTATTGCTTGCCAGCTATTTCTACTGTTAGTATTCCTGGACTTTGTCTACTCCCTGCGTAGATTTGTTTGCTTATTCTGGACTGACTTTCCATTTATGACTGACTGTGGTTTTGAGTAAATATCTTCGTTTTTTAATTCTTTTTAAAAGCAGAGTCTCAGATCCACTGGAAATGTAGAACACAGTTAGAAATTGAAGATAGTGTGCATTATGTGTTTCATTAATGTCAAAACAGACAAGCCTATATTGTATACACTCACTTCTGACATAGACTTTATACTTACAGTGTTTCATCAAACTTTGAGAACCCACAGAGACGTACACACGTGTCAACATTGATAGACACATTATCATTTACTATAAAACAAAGAATTGGCACTTTTTTTCAAGTATTTGAATTTAGAGTTACATTTTCTATTTTCAGTCACTCTTTTGCTCGCACATTTTTTCTTAAGCATGAGCTAGAGCTGACAACTATCTGGTTTGGTCTCATTAACATAGTTAATGTCTAAAAATGGAGGTGTGCATCAACACCCCAAGGCTGTTTCTAACACCTCATCTTGTAAATAATATGAATCTTAGTGTGTGTGTATACACATGTAGAACTGTATTTGACTACTAAAGAAACATTCAGGGACAAGAGGACTGTGTTGACAATTGTGAAAAGGAAAATTACACAAGACCCTACTTATTAGAAAGAGAAGATGATAAGATCAGCAACTGATTTAGCATTATACTTGTACATAATTAATTAACATTAATTAAGGCTGTATACCTAAATAGAATATAACCTGGAGCCAAAAAAGGTTTATATAAGTCATTTCACATATGAATAAATACTCCTCAACACCTGTGAATAGACTTTGTTGTGTACAATCAATGGCATTCCCCTATGCAAGTTAAAATAAGGACAGAATAAAGAAAACACAAACAGGATAAAAGACAGCAAATATTCAAAAATGGCTTACCTCATCCAGTTTCTCTGTCTGTGATTTGAGCCTGCACATGTTCATAGAAATGTCACTGTTCTCGTCCTCCAGTTGTCGAACTCTAAAAACACAAATCCCGTATGTCAATTTACTTTTATATAGCAGCTGAGTTTGGCTCAGAGTCAGCTAAGGCGCCTACACTATATGCTGCAGCTCCATAGGCAACAAACTAACCCCTGGAGGAATCTCAGTTTAGCATACAGTTTGACATTCTGCATTTTCTCTTAAACAGGCAGTACATGTCCATATCCAGGGCATTTAAACAGCGCTGTCAAGTCCAGTTTCTTTGCATCCAAAACCCCAAATCTACATATTAGCATCAGATTATACACTTCCAATCCATACAATCGTACACAAATAAAACATTATTGGTGTGTTTCTCACCGGTTGGTCAGCAGCTCTATCTGTGTGTTCTTGTCTCTCTCCATCTTGCTGTAGGCCTCTCGGTGTCGTCTCAACCCCTCCTGCACACTTTGTTCTGCTCGCGTCTCCTGGTCTTTAAGCTGCTCCTCCAGCTCATTAACCCTGGGGTGATCAACACATCACACAAGATTGTGTGTTACTTTTTGAAACAGTGAAGAGTTACATTCTGTTGCATAAGGTCTGCAAGATGAGTGGTGTTGACCTTTCAACAATGAGAAGTTAGACAGATGATCTGTATGAAATGGTACCAGTCCCTTCATTTATTTGTTCTAAAATACATCTTTTGTTTCTGAACCCCAGCTTTCTGACTCTACCTGTGCACTAGTTGTGTGTTTTCCTGCTTCAGCTTGGACTTGAGATCACCATTCATCAAAATCTCATTCTCCAGTTCTGCTACTTTCTTCTCCAGATAGCTCACCTGATAAAAAACAAAGACAGTTTACAAAATACCTGGATTTACACCATATATATAATTAAATCTAGAAATATTAAATTAGGCCAAAATAAAGTTAGTCTATAGTTGAAAGACATTAAACAACAATACTTTCAATACTTCCTACAAGTACTTATGCAGTTCCCAAGTCCTTAAAGACATTTAAATGAAAACCATATTCCTTGAATTTGTAGATGCAAGAGGAATCCGAACAGGGCTCATCCTATGAATTAGCATTCTCAGCCTAAGCTGTGCATCCACCAGGAACAGCTCCTCTCTTTTCTCTCTGTGATAGTAGTGCGTAAAAAACGCTGAAGGTGAGAGTTATTTAATCTTGATGAGTTCAAAGTATCCTCAAAGAAACAGGAAAGGCTATTTCTACTTCCCACAAGCATTTGTTCAGTGTGTAAAAGAGGTTGGTTAAATCTGTTGACGCAGATCAACATACAGACACACAGACACATTCGTACCTTCTCATTTATGTCGATGTCGCAGGAGTCGATGCTGTCTCTGAAAAGGTCTTCTGTGCTGCCGTTACTGCTGCTCAAGTTGCTGTTGTGAAGCAGCTGCCTGCTCGAACACACAAAGAGACACACACAAACTTAAAGAATCTGCTGGGAATAGATCCAGGTGAGGACCAGCCGCTTCTCTGCCAGTATGCATATATATTTATACGTGCGTGCGTGTGTGAGAGAGGAAAGAAAAGTCTGCTCTATCCTGCAGTGATGTAGATGATATAGGACTGTACAGACAGAGCCAAGCAGAGAGGCTGCTGCAAACAGAATTAAAATTAGTACTGTGTCACACAATAAAGTGTGATACGGCTAACCCCTTTTCCACTGATGGAATAACTTGAGAACAGAAAGCTTGTCCATTATTGAGATTAGCATTATGGAGAGGAGAGGAGAGGAGAGGAGAGGAGAGGAGAGGAGTACATGGTTGCCACACCTTCTTAAATATCTAATTCAAGTCATCAACACTTTTCAGGCCAAATTCCCTAAAATTCAAGGACCCAGTACAGCATAGTTTGAGACAAGGATCAAGGTTAATTAATGTTTCAACACTGAGAGTCTTTATAATGAGAACTAGCAATTAAACTCACAATTAAAAAGAGAGAGAGGCCTGAATGTGTGAACACACTCATTTAATTGTGCTGCTGTGTTATAGTGATGACACGCAGGAAGCGGACCATAACCTTCATCCTAACGTTAAGTAAGAATGCATTACAAGAACCCAACATATATAACTTCAAGCATTTTCAATGAATGTTTTTTCTATTAATCACCTAACATTCAAGGATTGAATGGATTGACTGATTTTTTTACCCTTGAAATTCGCAAAATCTCAAGGTTTTCAAGAGTAGAGACGCCACACTGATACATTTTGAACGTCTTATTAAAAACTTCTAGAACCCTCATGTACCGGTGTTATACACAACACACCATGGAAAGGGCATGCTAATCATGTAGCAGGCATGCAGCATACCCACTGAATGTGAGGAAGCTCTGCTAAAGGCACATCATAACTGTTGTAACCTAAACAAAACCCATTTTTAACACCAAGGGGAGAGGAGAGGAGAGCAGAAAGAAAGCTGTAAAGTTGAAGAAGTAATCACATGAGACAGAGAGGACAGTGGAAGGAACATGGGGAGAGAGCCAAACCTAATATTGAGTACATAGATCAGGTCTGACAGGCCATTTTCACTCTGTCACTCTAACTCAGTTAGTGTGGGCTGAAATGGAACAAAAGCTTGGACACAAAACATTTCACCCAGTACAGACCAACGGGCCGTGAAGATGGATACATGGCTGAAAAAGCTGATGACCAAACTCAACTATCAAACAAAAGATTTTCCATCAGTTTATGAGATTCCATCCAGACATGAGTTAGTAATTAACTAGTTGGTCGGGTGGCTGACTGATAAGGAGGCAGCAACTTATCTTGCTGTTAGTGTCCTCATGTCAACAAACAGAGCAAACACGTGCAGCACAGGCATAAACACACACACACAGTACAAGCGAATGACCTTCAAGGTAGGCACACACACAGAAGCACACTCAAGACTCACACACTCACACAGGTAAGAGGCCTACCTGCCAAATGCAGTGCTGGAGATTTTCCTGTTGGGGCTGAAGAAAGAAAGAGAAAACAAAATGAAAGACATTTTTATTACAGTGAATTGACATGGATACGTCTAGACTCACACCAATGCACTGAAGAATAACTGCTGATGGCAATTAAGATTTAGGCTGTACAGTGTGGCAGACATGTAGCAAAGAGAGCGAAAGAAACGCAGAAGGACACAGCAATGATAACACAATTTAACTCCTGGTTCAGTGAGCGGGGGTTTCTGTCAGCTCAGCAACTGTCTCAGGGGGACAAAAGCCCAAAGGCTCTTTCAGTCTGACGTGTGTCACTGTGCTGGATTTCACACGGGATTGACAGAAATGAGGGTTTATACTGCAGGGTCACACATGGGACAGCTAAATTAATACAGTATAGAATATACAGAGCCTGTGCATGTTTCCTTCTGTTGTGTCAACCTTACTTTGATTGGTGGAAATGTTTTTAGGGACTACACTCTTCATGATAACAACTTTTTGACAATATTTATGTCATTTCCTGGAAGTACTTGTCCTCTCTGCCTGTCTTTGCTGCATTTGCATTCAGAATGAACTACCGTAATTTCCGGACTATAAGCCGCTACTTTTTTCCCATACTTTGAACCCTGCGGCCTATACAACGGTGCGGCTAATCTATGGATTTTTACAGCTAACGGCCACTAGGGGGAAATGCTGGAGGCCGGAAAAGAATGAGACAGGCAGTTCGCGCGCCAAATGCAGTACGAGAGACAGAACGAGAGCAAGACAGACATTACCAGAGCGAGACAGTTTGCGCAAAGGAAGTTTTCATGCATTCATCCCATATAACAGATTCTGTGAAAGCAGCCATCAAGAGCACAAACTCAATTCCAGCTGTGATTCCTGGAGGCACAACGAAGCATATGCAGCCACTCGACATCAGTGTGAATCGTGCGTTCAAAGTGGCGCTACGCATTCAGTGGGAGGCGTGGATGACTAGTTGCGAGAAATCATTCACCAAAACTGGTCGCATGCGAAAAGCAACTTTTGCTCAAGTCTGCCAGTGGATCCTGACAGCGTGGAGAAGTGTCAAAACATCCACGATCACCAACGGGTTTCGAAAGGCTGGACTGCTGCGTGATAAGGAGGCCGCCGCCACGGCTGACGAGGCCCTTCAGAGGATGTTCGATTCCGACACTGACGCAGAGGAGTTCTTTGGTTTTGAGAGTGACAACGAAGGAGAGACTGGGAGAGGGGCTGACGAAGCCACCCTGAGGCTGTTCGTTTCCTACACTGAGGAAGAGGACTTTGGTGGATTTAGTACACAGGAAGAAGACGAAGATGACGATGAATGACTTTTCTGGTAGGCTGGTTATATTTCAAGCAGCCGTGTTACTGCACCTTTAGGCCTACTGCACTTTTAAAAAACACATTTAATTTTGCCATTGATATTGCCTTGTCAAGCGCTGTAAGCTTTGTTTTTTGTTATACTGTAGATCACTGCCGGGACGTGCGCTGTGAGCGCACCGTTTATTATTTCTGCACAATATAATGGCCTACTGCTGTGTTACAGGCACTTTTAATTGAGCACTTTTAAAAAACACATTTAATTTTGCCATTGATATTGCCTTGTCAAGTGCTGTAAGCTTTGTTTTTTGTTATACTGTAGATCTCTGCCAGGACGTGCGCTGGGAGCGCACTGTTTATTATTTCTGCACAGTGTAACGTTACACGTTTCCAATACTGTTAAACATGTGAAAGTTTGTGTGTCTGAAACGCTATGTGATACAGTACAGTTTACACAGCACATTACATGTTCCGTAGCCTACTATTGCACTAAATGGTAACACTTGAATAAGTTATGCAAAAATGCAACTTGTTTGTTGAAGTGTTAATAAAATGGAAGCATCTCCTAACAGCCATCTCTTTCCCGACAATCCCCTCTGTGCACGAACCCTTACATATGGTAATTGAACATTAAAACACATGCGGCTTATAGTCCAGTGCGGCTTGTATATGTACACATTTGTTTTTTCCCCTAAATTTAGCTGGTGCGGCTTATATTCAGGTGCGCTTTATAGTCCGGAAATTACGGTAATTAAAATGAATGCCTTTAATTTATGTCACTATGCACTGAGTTGGAGCATCAACAATCAATAACATCCCTTTTTCTTTCTCTATGCCCTATTTTAAAATGAACCAAACTCCACTCACTGTTTAATGTATTTATTACCCGTGCTTCACTGTGGCCAGTTTAATTCAATTAATCGTGTTTGCATTCATAATCCTTCATGATCCTATAAATATTGAATGCTTATTACCTACCTATTGCTTCATTGAAAAAGCTCCTTCCTCTGCATCCATTAGTCTTGCTTAAAATCCTTAACTCCTTGAAAAAAATCTATATGGTGCCTTGTTTTTAGACAGTTTCATATTCATCCACGACCTGCTGCCCATGCCTTCATATAAATCCTCCTTCCTCATTAGAATCCGTTCCCTCCACCATCCTATTCTGCCTGTGTCTACTTGCTATGAGCTCACTCCATTTTAAATAATTCTTCCAATCGATTTCTTTCTCCCGTTCTTTCTCTTTCTCTTTCAATTCTCTAACTCTTTCTTTCTTTCTGCACATCTCTGATTCATTATTCATAAAGGAAAAGCATGGGTCTAATCACGAGAGGCATGTTGGATTTTTTCTCTGGGGAGAAATCCTGCTGAGTCAGCAGAGAGACTCAATCCATGTAACAAAGAAATAAAGCGACTCCACCATTCACACTACAGTCAAGCACATTGTTCTACAACATCCAGTCTTCTGAAATGACTCTGTGCGTGCTTGTATGTGAACTTGTGTTTGCACAGTGGACAGTAGAGCTATTACTGGTCACCACGGATTATGTTTCCAATAATAGATTCCCTATCACAATGGTAGATGAGGTAAGCACAGGAGTACCAGCCTTATATAACAATCAATTAGTGTTTGTGTACATAGTTATTCACGCAGTAAACAGAAGGCGGGACACTTAAAAAACTCCCCCGAACAATATTACATCATTGTTATTACATATTACGACCATCACCAGTTTGCAGCACGAGTGGACCAGTAGACTTTAAATCTCACTGCGTGTATCCTGTATATACACATTATAGCTGACAGCGTGGTTCAACATTGTGGTGTATAGTTCCTGTCATGTATAATTCAGTTATCATACCCTGGTTGTGTCTCTTAACAATGCATGCCAGGAAAATTAATGCTCACCCTACCTGTTTTTAATTGGAGGGTTTTGTTCATGGAATCAGATATATTTTACCATGTCAAGTTGTATTGATTTTAATTAGACTCGAAGAGACAGGAAATATTGCAATCAGCAACTACATGTTGTTGAATAGATTTGACTGGCTAATAGTCTTAATATGGTGGACAGAAGGAAATGTTCTATAACAGGAAAACTGAACATTTCTAACCTCACAAAGTTACCACTGTTCTCTACATGCACTAAAGGGGCGTGACGTATATTTGCTTTACAAACTGCACCGCCTTTTGCCTCCGGTACCTTCAGTATACATCTATAATTATGTCATTGTTTTTTCATTCATAATTTGGTTAGAATACTTCACTTTTCACAGTTTACTTGTCTATCTTGTTATTATTTTACCGTTTGCTTTTGTATATAGTGTTTTTAACACACAAACACCTAATATCATGCAACCCAACTTTAGCTTGTTGTTAATTACTAACATAGCTAACGGTTATCTATCTTTCTAAATGTTAAAAACACTATATACAAAAATGAAAGGTAAACTATTAACAATATATACAAAGCAATCTGTGAGAAATATTTCAACTTAGTTACTGAAGAAAAAGCACTGAAGTGACTATAGCCTTATAGCCTACTGTAGAGTTGGCACAGGAAAAATGATCTGCAGTTCGTATAATGGCTAAACATCATACAACATTGTGCAAATGGAGCATTGTGTTTGTACGGATAACTTGCATTTCAGTGGGGCTAGATATTGTGTCATACTGTTGTGTATGTGTCTGACCTGTTAGCCTTGAGGTTTTTGAGGCGAGCCTCCAGATCATTGAGCAGGTTGACCTTTTTGCTGCACTGGGAACAGTAGACATCCATCATTTCACCAGTGTAATGCTGACGCACCTTACGAGGAGTCTGGCCTGCACTGTGAACACACACACACACACACATACACACAAGAAGAAGTCATCTTACATTGAGCTACTTTTGATAACATGTGCAGGTGTAAACATTTGGCCATTTTAGTGTGTAGTGAAGAAAGGCTGACATAAAACAATGCCGCCCATGCCAAGACACCTAGAACATTGATCTAGCCATACACAGGAGCTCAGTGGGAACTCATCACATTTTCTGTAAAATTAATACTTAAATCTATAAATATAACTTCCAGTCTCCACTTAGTTTATTGTGTTACAGTATATTGGTAGAAGAGCTGTGTTGTCAGAGTACTATAATTTCTAACTTTAATACAATACCTTTATAATTGAAGTGTAAATAAATAAGTGCCAGCACTTTTAGTGCAGGGATTAATCCTGCTCAACTGCTCTTTTCTAATCACACATAGAGCTGATCTGTATAAAACCTTATGAATTTATTACATGTAGCGTTTTATGTGTTCCCGGTAAAGCAGGATGTAGCTTCCTCAAAAGGAACTGACACTGTGATGATCTGCAGATAGGGATTTTGTGAAGTGGAGAGGGTGGAAAAGAATACCTGCCTTGTGGGAACTGCCTGTTCAGTACCAGCCTCCTTAAAGCACTGGTATCAATATATACATATTTTTAACACGATAAAAGGTAGCAACACTCGAAGCAAGACAGCAAAACAATTGCCTTATTACCAAACTTTTAAGGTTTTAAGATACACACCTTGATTGTAATAGAGCTTCCTAGACTCTCCCAGCTCACTGTTCATGTAAGTCAACACAGTTCCAACACAGTTGAGTTTTTAAATCTCAACCACAGAATCTCCAAATGTTTGCTTTGAGAGGCAACTTTCACCCACTTTGTACTGTAGTTTTTCAGACTTCTTTCCCATGCTGAGTTTTCTGAGACTTCTTGTAAATCTGGGCCTCATTTGGAATTTAAATCTCCATGCCAACTCCATTTGGTGAGTTTTATCTGCTTGGTATGCGTGGAAGGAGCATGGAGCAGTATTGCCAGTCTATCAGCCAGGAGACTTAATCCCATTAAACACAGACCTTTGATGAATATTAATGTGGCCTTAAGGGCAAAAACTCCTTAGCTACAATTATACAGTCAAGACTCAGAATAATATGAGGCAGGTAAGTATTCAGAGAGGAGCATCAAGTCCATGTTTAATAGAGGTGAAGCTACATAAATCTAGTCAATGTCCTCATAATGACTTAACATGAGTTAGCAGCACGGTGGTTCCCAACCAATGGTCGGTTAGATAGCACTTTTGCTCCCAGATAATGTATGTTTTAAGAACAGTGTAGGAAAAATCCCGAAATAGTTAGATTATTTTGATGCCTAAGAATCTTACACAATATAAATTATCACAGAGTTCAACGAGGAAGCTTCAGTAAGGTATAATACATTTTTTGTTAGTTCTTTTGTCAATACAATGTTGGAGTTCCTTGATGATAACACAATTGCACTTTTATTTCAGTACCTACTCGTGTCCAACTCAGCATTCAAACACGAAGACATGTTTGTTTGTCTGTCTCTCTCTCACCTAGAGGGAACAGATGAGCCGAGGTCGGAGTATCCGTTGGTGCGAATCTCGTCGTCCGGGCAGGGGCTGCTGGGAATGTAGTCCGGTTCCTCCCCTTCTCCGTAGTCCTCAAACTGCTCCTCGTTCAGAGAGGCAGAGGAACGCGTCGATAAATCGGAGGTCACTGAGATGCTGGTCTGACCACACCTAAGGAAAAAGCGGAGGCGGTCGGTGTTATACGTACATACACTCTGCACTCGTTAGAAAAATCTTCCTTTTAAATGTCACTCCATAAGAAATTTTAATTTTGAGAGAATTTGTTAAAAATTCTGATGAGAAATTAACAGTGACTAAAGATGACATTAAGGAGCTTTTAATTCAGTATGTAAGATACATTTCCCCTAAAGTACTACTTAGACTAAACTGATACATGTACATTCAGACTTTGGCTTTCATTTAAGTCAGTAATAAAAGACAGAACAGGGCTTACTTCTCCCCGGGAAAAAAAAGATCCCCCAGTACGTCCTCTTTGTCTCCCGGTCTGATCAAGCCTTCGGAGGTGTCCGACCCTTGGGTGCTTTCCACAGCACTGTCTCTGTCTGATTCCCTCTCCCTGCCTTCGTCTGCCACCTCCTCCTCTGGCTCCTCCACCTCTCCTGGGAACAGCTGGCACTCAGGGATGGGGTCAGGATCAACCCGTGTGCACATGATTACCGGACAGGCCGGCTCCTCCTCAAAACCCTGGGGAAGAAAGGACAGAAAATGGTGTTCTTATGAGTACGTTTAGAAACAACTTAACAAACACTGACCTGTAAAAACAAAAACATCTCAGAGCTCGACTTCGGCTATTAGGGATCATGGTAACATTGCCAAAATCATTTTCAGTGAAATCCTTGGTGCTGCCATGAATCCATTTAATTTTAAGAACATGCTCCCTTTAATGCTAGATCCTGCCACCAGGTTTAAACAGGAGCTGTTAGCAGCTGAAGCAGCACGACTTATTATGGTGCAGATTCACCAAAATGTAAAGGAATACAGAGTGAAACCATGCATGTTCACATAATGAGAATACAGCCCAACAAAATATCTCACTTAGTACCAACTCCATAGCTCGCTGACTGTAACCTGAAGGCATGCAGATAGTGCCGGGTGGTATGGCTATGGTTTTAGGTCATACTGTGATATACGATATATACCTCGATTATCAAATTATCCATTATTCTTTTTTTGAGTGATTACACGCCCCCTTCCGAACATCACAATACATATTTCAACCATCAATGCAGACATAGCAAAACGAAACAACGTAAAAGACAGAAACAGACACAGAGGGAGACTCTAATGGGGAGAAATTGGTGTTAGTGTCTTGTATCTGCAGAGACCCTGCAGCCCCTCTGCCTCCGTTTCCTTTTTGCTCAATTTGTTGTGGGATGCTTTACCAACTCATAATGTTGGTATTTGATGGCCTGGGACTGAGATTCAACCAACTAAGTTAACGAACATCTTGGCCAGATTCAGGACATTCAGGGTTTTGGACAATGAAATATTTCTTAGAAAGCAGAGGAGAGAAATAACCATCCTGTCCTTCACCAACGACCAACCATGTAGTGATTCTGCCTTTAGCCTGTAAACAAAGAGAATCAAACTAAAGCAAATGCAGCCAAAAGTTCAAGACTTAACAGTGTTTAAAAGTGTGGGGAAACATTTTAATCCTTCCTAAATACTTTGCAATATCATGCAAATTCATATTTTCAGACAGTGGAAGTCCTTTGGAATTCATCAAAAAGGCATTTACTTGTTTTTAGTTGTAGGGAAGCTGTTCACAAATCAAGATTTCCCATTTAGTAAATTCCTTCACTGTGGGAATGGTATTAAGTTGACAAGTGGGGGTCTAGAGGGCCGAAGGGTGAAAGGGCAACAGGTTAAAGGTCATAAGTCCCGCTCCATTTAGTTTCATTCTTCAGCGGCTCAAATCTGGTCTAACGCAACAGAGAACAAGGACTTTTCTCAGCATGACTGAACAGCTGAGACACGCAGCAGCATGACGGAGGTGGGCAGGTGAAGCTGAATCAGAGAGGAGAGGCTCATGTGTTGGGTACAGGGCAACAAAAACGTTGAGAAACAGGCACGGATGGTGGTAAAGACAGCTGTGGTGAAGAAGAATAAATACAGAATATAAGAACACAGCTAACGAGCGTGGAGAAGAAAAGGGGGCACGGGGGAACACAGTCGAGAAGAAATGAAAGAATTATCAAAACAGAGTGGGGCTGAGATTAGACGAGAGTGTGAGAGCTGCAGAAAAGATGTAGGTGAGGCAGAGATAAGAGTCAGGCCAGTATTCGACAACATGACAGACTAATAAAAGATTTTAATAAGAAAAGATTCAGACAGTTCTCTGTCTCTCTCTCACACACACACATACAACTCTGATGTTTCATCCTCAAATCTCCACTGATGCAGAAATATTCTCTGAACAGTGAATATCTAACCCCTTACTAAGGAGTGAAGAATTTAAATAATACAGCATGATTTGTATTTGAACCCTTTCTTTAACCCATTAAGACCAAATGCAGTGTTGGCGTGTTTCTCCCTTTAGAGGCTGATGTCGTGAGTGTGTTTTGGATGATGTTGTCACTTTCAAGACATGATTGAGGAAAAGCATTGGGATTCGTCAATTGACATTAGAGCAAAGGCAGTCATTTCCAATTAAAGCCAAAGTTTTCAGCTCTTAAATTTCTTTTATCTCCAAAGGCTGAGAAATAAAGCTTTTAGTGAACGCTGACAATTCTGTCAAGTTTTTTACGAAACCCTTTTTAGTTTTTAGGAGGTGCTTTCCATCAATGCCTTAGGTTTTAGCTGACATTGCCTGATGTCTTTATGGGTTAAAAGAGGAAAGATTTGGTCTAAAATGACTTGTGTAGAACCGTCAGGTTGAAATGGTGCTGCCTATATGTGTGGTTGTTTTTAGCGTTATTTCCTTTTTCAACTCTATTTTTCCTCAATACATGCATGTAACTGTTTTAGAAATGTGATTAATAAAAAAAAAGTTTTACTTACTTTATTTACTTTTGAGTAATTATCTTTTAGTTGTTTGGACTTTAAAAGTTGGAATGCAAAGTTGTTCTCAAGTGTCAATAATGAATGAGAAAGCAAAAAAAATAAATGGGCTGCAATAAACCTTGTTGCTTAATTAGAAAAGGAAGATTGTGCATGCAGATCCAAGTTAGTTTGAAGTCTCATTGAAATGAAAAACACGAAAAAGCTCTCTTGGCCATTTGGCATGACTGATTAGATGGTCTGTAAACTACATCCTTGTGTAATTTGAAGGTTGTTGGTAACTGTTCAGAGAAGATTATGTTCTTACATCTGAATTATCTACTGTATTCATATTCATTTACATCCCACTCCTACACGCAACACACACACACACACACACACACACACACACACACACACACACACACACACACATACCTGCGCACAACCAAATTAAAAAACTACCAATTCAACTCATAAACTGAAGCTCTATGCTATAACAAAGAGCCAACATGGGGTCTGGAGCTGAGTCACAGAGAATAAAAAGAAGGGGAAAGGTCTCTTTAGCATTCCTCAGACCAGTCTTTATTTCCCTGCAGCAGAATAAGAAACAGTGAGAGGCAAGAAAACAGGCAGCCCCCCCTCCGTACTGCAGCACAACAATTAAAGAAACTGTACAAGCTAACACAGCGAGGAAGTTTAACACCTGATGTGCTCATTCTGAGGAGGAAAGTGGAGGAGCTCTTCATGTAGGGCTGACCCACATAATAGGAACAAGCAACGTTTGTAGAACTAATCAAAATATGGAACAGAGCCCTTCAACAAGGGTTGAGAAGCTGTGGGATTCTTACACCTTTACTTAAAAAAGTCAAGGAAACCAATTACCTCAAAATGACCAAGTAAGGTAGACAAATAATTCTTAATTGTTAACTTTTTAGCTCATACAACTTAAATTGAATAATCTGTGTTACTCTGAGTTTATTGGTTTCGTACTTTTTCAGTAAAGTCAGTTTTTTAAAATTTACAGTGTAGGTGTTCCTTCTTTCGAAGTTTTTTATCTTGACAGGTTGGACCATTTTTGTACTTGTGTTATCTTTATATAGACTGAGTGTGCTGTTGCATCTTGTTCTGTTAAGCACTTTGTAACAGTGTTTTGTGTTATACAGTAAAGTTTATTTGTATTTTCTATAATAAAAGTCAGCTTAAAGTTATTAATAGCTTAATTCTCTTTAAGTACTGTACGTATGTTACATAAATACAATATACCCAGTAAAGTCTTTATTTAACTGACTGCTCATTTTTAAGTATTTAAAGAGGATAATTTCCCTCTGTTCAGGTGAATGTGTGTCAGCTACTCACTGAAGTGTTCAGAAACAGAGACGATACCTGTTGAGAAGTCAGTCAAAAAGACGGAGAACAGAAGCACATGTGCCATCATTTAGACGGGCAATTAAAGCCTTTCTGACAGCTTGTGTTTCAGGCAAAGACACTAATGGACAATAATACCCTACAGTGTGTGTGTGTGTTTGTTTTGAAACAGAAGTACTTTGCACTCTGACAGTCTGATGAGAGTAATAAAACGCTGTGATGGAGGGAGGAGCTGTGTGTGTGTTTATAGTCGGCCTCTATCTGTACCTGCCAGTTTCAGAGAAAGCCTTGGGGCTGTAACAGCCCAAACATGAGCCTGCAGATTGTTTTGAGTTGTTTGATTCCCCGCAGCACAAACACAGCTAACCTGCCAAACAGCGCCCAACCTGCCAGGGGCCTTTACATTTTGCTTGTGCTTTTAAATACAGCAGCTCTATTTGAAGCGCCTTCACATCACCCCTTGGCCAAAACAATATTTGTATCGCCATTTAAAGCTTGCTGCTTGGAACAAGGCACCTCTGGTCAGACAGAAGGGGAGCACTGTGCTGCTGCACTGGGCAGTATGAGAAAACTGATGCATTTTCTGAACATTAGAGCATGTAAAGATATTTTTGGAGTAAGCCAAAATAAAACTATGAACCTCAAAATGAGCATTAATATGCATTCTTTAATGTTTATGGTGGTTTATGGTCAGAATCATCCGTATTAAATGAAAGAGAATCTGTACTGTATTGTGCTTGGACAACACCAATGTCAATGGATTTTGTTTATCAGATGTAAAGACATTTACAGGAAAGGAACAGTAAAGATATAATAAATAAACAGATAATTATGCAGCTTAACATCATTACACTGCACGGCGTGCATGCTGTTGCACACATTTCTATTTCATATTTGGCTTTAAATCAAATCAGGAGAAGATTTCTGATCTCTGTGAGTCTGTTGCTGCAGGGTCTGACCTAGTTAAAATACAGACATCCTATCATTTCTTTCCTGCTTTCCTTCCCACTCTCCCAGGTGAGACTAATGTCAGAGGAGGAAAAGATAGAGAGAAGAAGAAGACGAAACAAAATCAGGCTCTCACTGAGATGAGAAATTCAGGTTGACTGAACAGACCTTGTTTTTGGTCAAGTCATGTGTTTATTTAAGAGCAGAATATGAATGTGTACATCTGTTAGTGTATGTTAAAAACAAAGAGGTTTTGCTAAGCTCCCCCCTCAGCCAAACCCTGTCCAGGTGTTTTGTATAAAGCCGAGCTTCTCTTTCATCAATCGTCACTGAATCCCTCACATGTGTGGGTTTTATTACACACAGTTTTTTTAATTTCAAGTGTGGCAGAATAAGCATGCATATGCTGTGAACGCTCCTTAGAAAAATACTGGTCAAGCACTATTTACAAAGATAGTCAGTGCAGATTTTCTAGGTAGAGAAATAGTTGTGCTGCAAGAAGAGTTATGTATGAGCTGGAGTAAGGAGGAGACTCCAACACAGCAAGCCAAAATGTATTATTAACATCCACTGCAGCTACAAAAGAAATGTAAGAAGTAGGGAGAACAATGATGGATAGATGGATGGATTCATGGATCGATGGATGGATAGATACATAGATACAGAAAGTGAAGAGCAGGGACTTTCATCAGATTTCTATGCAAAGTTGAAGAGAAGGAGGGAGAGGGAGAGGGAGAGAGTGAAATATCCCCAAAAGTCAAGTGGACAGAAATAGATGAGTCACAAAACACCAGAGGCAACTTAAACTAACACACAAAACACAACTTCTGAAATCTGTCTGAAGTAACTGGAAAATAATTTGACCTCTCAATTAACTCTCAGCTGAACTTGACAGTGAGGTGCATTCTTCAGAAGGGCAAAGTTTATGTAACATGAATGATGACTACTACTCAAACCACATTGACACAGCCCTGAAACTCAAAGTGTTGAGTAAGGTATTTGTCATGCTACAGTAATTGGGCAACACTGTGAAAGATCACATAGATAATGGTGGGATGCAAATGATGTCACTGTACTAGAATTGCTGCTTCAGTACTAGTTGCTAGGGAGGCAAACACTCAGCATTTCCATGTTAGAAACAAAGTGTGTCTTCATGCGAGAGAAAGATTTGGGACCAAACAGGTGAGACACACTGAACTATTTTATTTCCTCTGAGATGAGCTGTAGTCAAATAATCAAAATTCATCCAAATACACTATGCAAATTCTCTTGGACAAAAATATCACAGAGGTGATTCAGAGGAAGTCCAATCAACCTGGTGTTTGGTATTTCATATGTGGGAAAACGAATGCAGCTCGACTAAGAAGGAAAGTGAACAACAGACCATTGTCCCCGCATGATGCATGCTTGCTCATAATATTTTTCATATTCTATTCTATTTTCTATTTCTGCTTCTTGTCTTGCAGCAGTTACTTTTTATCTTCTTATTTTCTTTTAGTATGTAAACTTGATACTAATTCTGATGACTGGTGCGATACAATGAAATGGAGCAATAATCAATGTTAATAGTTACACTTGTGCTTTTCTAAAGCAAGACTGTCCCCAGGAAAAACAACAGCAGCAGTTGTTTTCCTCTGAAACAACATTCAAATTAAAAAACCCTCTAGCGGCTGTGAAAATTAAAATAGGAGCAAAGGAGGAATTCGGGTGACTGTATTATCAACAACACATAACTAACTGTGAACAAGGGAGGTGGCTGTTAACTTGACACTTCCAACAAGAATGGGTCAACTTGTGTGTTCAGAGCCACAATAGTTCCCCAACTCTGTACCTTTAAGGTAACAGACCAGAGTCCCAATTCAAAATAGATCTAACAGTGCCACATTTCAGTATGTCATAGCTCATATTTAGAGTACAGACAAGAGGAGACAGACCGATACGTCACAATACACTCACTGCAATATTTGTACTGAAAAATACAAAGCTGAGCCATGCAACATGTCTAACCTGAGGAAACAACTGGTCAAACGCAGATATAAAAGCTGAAGCTTGTGCAGTGCTTGAGAGTCCTGAAGTTCCCTGCTGCGCCCACAGCTGATTTTAACACGACTGCAGCCAGCGCTGTGCTCATTAATGTAGAATTAAGCCCCTTTATGAATGGGGACAATTCATTGTCATCTTGAGGTAATTCATTAGCTAGTTGGAGAAGTTGTTGCCAGAGATAAATTGATTTTTCTTGAACTATGTCTGAACTACATTTTCTTGGCATTTTTACCTGTGTTATCCAAAACTCAGCTACTGGCTCCATCTCAAATTCTTTAACAACGTTCCGTTAAGTACACTACAACAATCCATGACACATTTTACAATGTTTGAATCCTTAACCAAAAGTAAGTGAAGGCATCATATTTACTGGGAAATACAATAGTATAAAAGCACTGCAACAATGACGACACAAACTGCTGCCTTCTCTACTTTGGATAAGGCTGATGAAACGCTGCAACGATGTATCGCTGCTTTTAACAATTTCCTTTTGAAAGATGTATTTTTATATCAAGTCCAATAATGTGTTGATATTCAATCAGTTTCTACAGTTTAGTCCACGTATCAAGGGCCACTCACTCAAGAGTCAGGTCCAGGTATTTGAGCAGCTTCTTCCTTTGAACAACCACAAACTATGGATTTTCCTGCTACTACTGCCAGTAAAGTAATCTTTGTGATTTTAGTAATCTACATTCAATCATGAAAAAGTTTAAGAAGCTGTAGTTCACTCTGTTTCTTTCTCTTCACACAAGAAATTTGACATCAGTTTTTAGCTAATCAGCATACTTCCATCCAGCCGTATACTGTTGTATACAATAAAAGCTTACATGCACACACACACACACACACACACCCACACACACACACACACACACACACACACACACACACACACACACACACACACACACACACACACACACACACACAGTGACAGGCAGAGTGACATGAACTAATTATCTACTGAGAGGCCAATTAACTTGAGATTAGTGTTCAATCATGAAGTCATCAAAGACCTGAACTGTTTATCTTGTTCAACAACAACATCAGCAGCAGGAACAGGATTGTTACAGCCATCATTAAAAAGATAGACTCCCGATCCACCTCTTCTCACACCCCTTTAGTGTGTGCTGAGTGCTGAGGGTCAATACAGTTTTAGTGCTGAATAAATCATTTATCTGCCCCTCTGGCACACTGGAGAATTATGTGGATGACCATGCATTTCAAGGTGCTATTGATCTTGATGTGAAAAGTGGGAGATGGCTGCCAAACCATGACTGAGTAAGAAAAGTACAACCTGAACATCTTATTTTCTCATCTAAAAAGTGACATTTTTAAGTTAGTTTCACTGTTTCTTGTCATCTTTTTTCAGAATTTGTCAGGACAACATCTCAATTGCCAGCAGAAATGCAATGAATATCAATAAAATACGTAAAAAACAAGGACATTCTTTATGCAATTTGATCTGAATTAGATATTCCATTAATTAAAAACATTCTGCAATAAAAGAAGCTGAAGCTGAATCTTCAAAAAGAGATGCAACAGTCTTTAAAGATCCAAGCACTCTATTGAGGACCGCCCTCTAAGAACATTTGAGGAACATGTTTGTGGTTTGTGCAAAACTAGTCAACAGAAATTACGCAGCTTACAGGGATTTAAAACATGTTGTTGTTGTTGTCTTTTTGTTATATGACTAGCTGGACAGTAACCACCTTGTTGCTGTACAATGAAGCAAAACAAATGTTGTGCAAAAGACAGAGAGGACAAAACAGAGATGGAGAGCTGCATCAGTGTGGGCTGGAATTGGATGAGCAGACACGTGAACTGACATCGACTGGATCGATCCACACTCTCACAAAGCTTTGATTTAGTATGAGTCAGCAATAAAAAGGAGACGAGTGAGGGAGAAATTGAAAATAGGGGGGAACGTGGAGAAATGGAGGGATAGAAAACAGACAGAGAGAGAGGATGTAGAAACAGGGAGAGAAAGAGACAGCAGTCTCTCTGCTTGTGTTTGTCAGACCGGGCTCCAGAGATAAGAGGCGTTTCTCTGCAGAGGCTTTACATCTCTCTCTCTTTGTTCTTTCCATACTCTCTTACTCTCTCGCTACCCATTCTTCTAAGCCCTGAGCTGCTCAAATGCTGCCACCACAGAAATATTCACCTATAAAGTGAAACGTTTAATGCGCCTGCTCTGATATTCAGCTTTTTGACTCTGTCACCCATGGCTCTTCTGTCACTCTGAGCCTCAAATCTCACCAGTGGGTGACAAGAAGCACTGAGACAGGCAGGTATAAGAGGCTTTACAGAACCTTAAAAGGATATTCTAATTCACAAAAGCTGAAATGGATAGTTGATTATCTGATTAGTCAATAATTTCAGGAATTACTGAAGCATACAACGCCCAGCAATGGCTGGTTCCAGCTTCTAATTTGTGGGGGTTTGATACTTTTCTTATAATAAAGGAAATATTTTGGGCTTTTGAACTGCTCTTAAAAGATGTCACCTTTGGCTTGGGGAAACTGTTATTGTCCATTTTTCTTTCTTTATAACTTCATGAAATTTCATACACAAATAAGTAAATAATCAAGAAAATTACGAAATTCAAGAATTATGCTTTAAAACAGAGAATAACCAATGAAACTAATATTTGCATTTACACATATCACCTTCAAAAAGACTTCATTTGTTGAGCGATGATCATATTCACAGAGTACCACGACAGGGGAGCATACACACTCTCTGTGTGTGCGTATGTGCATGTATCTGCATGCACGTCTGTATTATTCAGCTCCAGTGGTAAGCAATACTCCTACGCATGCAGACACTCACACATTACACAGAGGGGAAGTAATGAGTCATATTTCACAAATATTCTGTTAAGTCAACACGGTGAGAAGTAAATGACACACACACACACACACACACACACACACACACACACCCCCACACACACACACACACACTCGCCCCAAAAGAACGACTGCACAAAAAACACCTGAGACTGTTAAATAAAGTCTCTCTTCCTTCCTGCTCATTCATCCTTAAGTCAAAATGGTAAGTAAAACATCAACACAGTAGCTGTAAGAGCAGCTTGACACACACACACCTACACATCTATAAAAACATTATGACTCTATGTTATGCAAAGTGTTCCAGTCGCACACAAACACATTTGTTTCCACCTGAGTCTCAGGGGAAACAGGTAGCTGCTTGGATTACCAGGAATGTAGCCCTGGACAAAGGACAACATAGGGAGGGACTGGAGCTGCACACTACAGACTGTGTGGAGGTATTCTCAATTAAGCCCAGTTTAGACTCATACAGGAAACCCCGAGAGGTGAAACAGCATGTGTGCCTGTGCTTTCTGTTGTATTTCTGTATCGACTGAATAAGCAGAAAATGTCTTAACGTGCAGAAAGATGGGAGAAGTACTTATTTCAAGCTGAAAATTTAGGTTTAGAGTGAAGATTAACATTCAAATTAGGTTTAGAAGTTGACTAAAGGGTTAAAACAAGGTAGAAGTTACAGCAGTTAAAAAGTTAGTGCTGTTACAAACCACCTGTGTGTGTGGGTGTTTATACAGCAGGCCCATTAAACCAGGAGAACTTGAAATACATCCCTTGGTTATGAGCAATTTACTGTTACACTGTTTGTGTGCGTGTTGTTGAGTGAACTGTGATTTATCCTTTAAAACATGTCAAGACAATTTAGCTCTGTTAACTGTAGATCACAGATGCTCCATCCTGCTGACTGCTGCACATTCAGTCAGTACTCCACATGTGGAGGTAGGTGAGTCAGTGTGTAAATGTGTGACACCACAGATCAAGAAGACGAGTGTATTTCTTAGAAACTAAAACTAAAAAGAAAGCAAAAAATTGTTCTGGAGCCTATGCTTTAAAAATCAGAATAAAGGACCAAACAGTTCCTGTCAAACACCTGTTCCTTAACTTTGTATTTGACGACTAACAGTATGTTTGAACAAAACTTGCTACTTCATATCAAAACAAGGAAGTAGGCACTCGCCCACAGAAGTCAAACCAAAGTCATGAGCTTTGTTTTTAACCCTACGATAGACCGTGTCATACGAGCCACTGGGTCTGCAGCTCATGATTATGTTTATTATCTTTCGTTAAAGATATAATATTTAACATTTACGCATTGCAATGTCTAAAAAGTAGAATTTTGTTGCATATTTGTCGAGTTGTGTACTTAGATTTGACCAAATGTTTCCCACAATGTTCAAACCCAGAGAAATCTACCATTCTATTTAACGTGAGGGTGCACCATAGCACTTTAATTTACAGTGACACATCAGATGATACGGCAGAGAGTGAGGTCGAAAGACAGCAAAAGTGACTAAACGTAACGTGAATACCGTGAACATATCTGCATGAGTCACGTCAGGTTTTCATCAGCAGTGGTGGTTGTTTAACAATTAAGGCATCAACCATCATCCAATTCTACTTATTGACGTCATCAAACTCCATCTTTTTGTTGCCATTATTTTGATCGAGTCATAGAGCAGAAAAAAAAAATCTAGCGTTGAGCATTTAGCATTTAGATGTCTTGTATTATCTAACCATAACCCAAGATATTCAATTAACAATGACATAAATCATAGAACAGCAAATTATCACTTTTAGGAGCTCAACCAAACATTTTTGCCTGTTTATTTCACCTCACAAATTAATCAACTGTCAAAGTTTCCAGGATTCACTCTTGGTTGATTTACTAATGGTTTCAGGGATGCTTTAGTAATGTTTCCTTGAATTATCATCATCGATACTATAATAAGTGATTGCGAGAAGAGAAGTTATATCCATCTTCAAGGGAAAAGCACAACGCCCTGACTCATATGTAGCGGAACAAACGTTTCACAACTCTGTCTCATTCAGTGTGCAGATCTCTCGTCCTCACAGCTACAGCCTGTTGTGTCTGGCGTGTTGATTGTCTTCTCTGAGTCATCACACTGATGTCCAGTGACAAGATAAGAAAGCACCTCACTGTTATTCTCTAACAGCATGAATAGTCTTTTTCTTGAGCCACAGTTTGTCAGCTCTCTTGCTGTTGGCCGTTGAATGGGGGCATTTCAGTATGTCGTTAGCGGCAGACGAAGAGCAGGTGGTCAGGCCTCTGCCTCTTGTCAGCTGGTGCATGTGCACAGCATCAAGTATTTTCTTAAAGGAAAACTACAAGAACCAGAAGAGCGTCTGCAGATGTTCAGAGATAACATTTGGCTTTGGAGCAGCCGAGCCGGCAGAGTAAAATGTTACCAGTTAACGGTTCTGCAAACCACTGATAAGCTGACATTTTAAAAGGTCAGATATAAAATTTAACCTAAAGAAATGTAGGGTGCGACATATCTGTGGTGTGCAGAAATCTACATTGCTAACATCTATTCTGGTGATTGTGTTCTTTAAAACTATAGTAGAAGTAAGAAAGTAAATAAGAAGAAAATAACTATTCGTAATAAGATAATTATTTGTATTGTTCAGAATTTGTTCTTTCTTTTTTCGCAGAGGGACATCATAGAAGGGAGTGACTGTTTTAACTGCTGCAGATTAGCCTCCATTCATCCAGTACAGCTCACTGCTGCATGCTAATCTAGTTATTCTAGTCCTGGTGTACACACTGTGCACTGTGAAAGACACTTGGCTGAATGTCAATCTTGTTTAAAGAGACACAAACACACTACTGCAAAAAACAAACAAAATACCCCCCAACTATATTAAATATACTATATGAACTTTTACAAAATGATTTAAGTGGAAAACAAAAGTCTTCCAGGAATGTGTTAGCCCAGGACAATCAACGCGTATTTTCCTGTTCGGCTGAAGAAGAGTAATCTCGTTATGTAATGTCCAGTCACAGACTAGGAGTATTCAAAATGACGACTGGGTCTGACGTCACATGTTGCAATTGTGATCCCCACAAAGGACTCACCTTGCCTTTCTATTTTTGGAGTAATGAATGAATATTAGAAGGTAAAAAAGTACAGCTGTACTGTGAACATCACATGTTTAATAAGGCAAATATTCTTGTGCTGGAAACCGCACACTGTTGTCACATTCTTTAAGATCATCTTAATGTCTTAAGGTAATATAAAGAACTTGTTCCTGAGGCCAAAAACATGATTTACACCATTTAAGTTGTAAATAAAATAAATTTAAACACCCTTTCTAAGCCATGTCATGTGAGTGTCATGTTAACAGTACACCTTACATTTTCAGCATGTTTGGTTCAAAACACATTATGATTGATATGGTATAAACCTCCCTATTTTCTCTGAACAATGGCCGGAGTAAACCACACTAAATAACTAGAATTACACTTAAAATCAACAGAACATTTCCAAAGTGAACCTCTTTACGCCATTCATTTGTCCTTTCTTTTTCAATCCATCTATACCTGGACATGCTATATCTGTCCTGTTCCCTGAACACTTTGATTACACTCTCTTTCTTGCTTCCTCCTTCCTCTCTGTCACTCCCTCTCCTTACAGCTACCCTGATTTTCCAATTAATCCCATTACCATCAGAGGGATGTTGAACCGCGACAGAGCCACCAGCTACTGAGGCAGAGAGAAAAAGATAAGACTGGGATGAGACGAGAGCGAACAGAGGAGACAGGACGGTGCAGAGTGATGACACAGACGCCAACAGCTGAGCAAGACAGACAGGGAAGCTGTGAGGGAAGGGTCACTGGCATGCAACACACACACACACACACACACATTCAACACAAACTGGGGGACAATGGACTCTGCACTTCTGCTGATCTTGTCTCCCCCTTCACTAAAAACTATTTCTGCTTTCTTCATGTTTTTAGCCTGCCTCTCTTTCTTGTTTTTCTATCTTACGCCTTTGAGTCCTTCCTCTGTTTTGTTCCCATTCTGTCAAGTATTCTTTCGTCATCCCCATTTTCCAGCTGACTGGGTGCAGTCTGGTTGCTTACCCCGTTCACTAGTGAGGGGAGTCCATGGTCAGCAGTCCCCCTCTTTCCACCAGCCAAACCCTCATCCACTGAAGTCATCCACTCGCCCTGTCCACCAGGGCTGAGTCTGTTTGTCTTGGCTCTCACACACACACAATCCACACACTCTCTCACACACACCACACACAGGTGTTCCCTTCAAAGGCAAGAGGAGGAGGAAGCACTGGGTTAGTCCAAAGGGTGAGTCCCTCCTAGTGGTATAATCCAACAGAGAGGCAGAGGAGCGGCGCAGGATGTACCGTTCACTTTAAAACGCTGCTGCACCGGCTGCCTGGTTTCTCCTCCACCAGAGACTGCGACTGCCTCCCTCTCTCTCTCTCTGTCTCGCTTTGTAGCACACACACTCACAGACACACACAAAAACACAAACTCTGGACCCCACACCCTCACACTCACACACTTTCCCTCTCTTGCTGACTGGTTCGCCGGCTGACTCGCATTCACACAGTGAGAGCTCAGATCAGGCAACAGTTGTTGAATTCATGGCCCCTCCTCCCCCTCCCTCCCCTTTGCGGGTGGTTGCTTAGCAACTGGCTTCTGTGGGCGGGGCTTGCAAGAGCCCTCACATTGCTGCACAGTCTGCTCTGGGCTGCCGCCTACTCAGGCTATATTTGCATATGAAGCCCTGCCTGCCTCTCTGTCCAGCTCTGTTGTAGCAGAGGCCAGTGCCTGTGTGGGCTGTTGAGAGGGGGAGGGAGGTGAGCGCTGTCACTTAAAACTGAAACTGTTTTGTCTTCAGTGATGTAGCAGATTCCACAAGATACACTGGTTAGTCACAAAGGGAAAAGGGGGCACGGGGGGCGTTGGCAATGCAGCTAGAGGCATGTGTTGTTCACGTAACTCGACTAAAACTTTCATATGAGTTCAGAAAATCACTTGTATTAATTGTTATCTGCAATCAATTAATTGATTAGTCAATCAACAGAGAGTTAATTGGTGACTATTCCAATAATGGATTCATTTTACAGCAATCTTTTAAGCAGAAATGACAAAAATACTGTGGTTCAATGCTCTTATTGAGAAGATTTGTTGGTTTAGTTTGTCTTCTAAGTTGTCAAACTGAATATCTTTGGATTTTCAACTGTTAGATGGACAAAACAAGAAACTTAAATATCCCAACTGCAGCTTCAAAGCATTTTCTAACATTTTATGAACAACTAACTGATTAATTGAGAAAACATCTGACAGATTTACAACCCAGATGCCAGAATAAATGTTAGCAACGTACGCTGCAAAACCTGTATATATAAACCATATACAGGTTAAAACTATGCTTTAGGTTGAATTTTCAATTTCTCTTGTCGTAACTCTGTGTTTATGCTCTACTTAGGTTTAGCCACAAAAACCACTTGGTAAGACACTACTACTATCACGGATGGAGATGGTCCAACTTCTGTGAAATATAGCTTGGATTTTGATTGCTATAAAAACACACGTAAAGCTCTTTTCATGGTTTCTAACTACCTGACATTCTACAGATTAAATGAGTGGTACGGATGCAATAATTGAGAAGTTAGGTTTAATTTCTCCAAGAGTGGATTATTGGTTTGAATGAATCAGTGAAGCTAAGATCAATTAAGGATGTGTATTGACTTTCATGTTCAGAAGGGATGAATGGAAACTCTGTGCACCAACCCCTTTAAAAAGCAAAGCTATGCTTGCTATAAATGTAATAAAAACTAAATTTTCTCTGCTATGCAATTTCTTCTACATTTCTAAATCATTTCATAGTACTTAATGTCCCATCGATGTGCCCCCAAAGCATGCAAGGTATTCCTCAAAGAATACACAGAAGTTTTACATAAATGTAGGAGCTGAGTGGGATCTCCATAATGTTTACCGTTGTTTCCTTTTCAACTCCTATCTGAGCTCCGCAGGGCATTTCAGTCATTCCTTCAGCTACAAATCCTCCACCTGGGTCTTCAAAAGTGGCCCTATTCTAGTTAGGGGCTGACTAGCTTCTCTTATCACAGACAGGGATACAGAAAACAACTAGAAGTCAGAATTGAAGACTTTCATCCAATTAGAGCTCCAAAAATGTGATTATCGTGTTGTTACTTGTGTTTGATGGCACAGTTCCTGCAGAAAAGGTGAATGTTGCAGAGTTAAAATGTCAACCATGAATTGTTTTTACATGAAATGTGACTTAAAATATTGCCAATTAATTTTCTGTCAAACGACTACTTCTTTCAGATGCAGTGAATATTAAGTCTGGTACACACATTTATAACAAAACATCACATTTTATGAGCTCCTCATTTGTCTTGTAAACAAAAAAATGTCATTCGTACAATTAGAAAAAGCTATCAAATCATTGTAATAATAACTAATAAAGTAAGAAGTACCTTACATTTGTACAGTTCTTGAATAAATGTACTAAGTTACACTCCAACACTGGTAGAAGGTGCTTGAACAACATAAAATTACATTTTCTTGGTCCTTTTTTGTTTTTGTCCTTTTGTTTGTTTATATACAATATAAAGAGCCGATTACAAATAGATTATATCACACTTCAAGTATTAGCTCAGATATATTTTCTATATTCCTGCATTACGACAATCCTTACTCCCATATTACTGTCGCCCTATTTGTATTGGAAGGACTTGTTCACTGTGTTGTGGAAACAGGATAAATCATACACTCTACCATCATCACACACTCCATCACAACAATCCCCTCCGGCCCCTGTGCGACTTGAAATAAAAAGAGAACAATGACAGCTTCTGTATGTTTATTCTGTTTCTTCTGTGCTTTTATTTTTTGATTTTCTCATCTTATAACTTTGTTTCCTCCACACCAAAACTTTAGATTAATCCATCAATTTAATCAACCCTTGTTGTCAATAAAATTACGATATATCTCTGGCTATATGTTGTTTTGTTTGGACTGGAGTCAGCCGCCTCTGGCAAGAGCTGATGGTAGCGGAGCCAAAACTTCATCCTGCTAAAATTACAAGAAAATGTCAGTGAGCGTATCACCTCTCGTTATCTCTCTCTTGTTTCAGTGTTAATTTCATGACTCATGCTCTATATGCCTGCCAATCTCTGTGTATCATGTAGTAGGTGTCAGAGAGCTACTTGATGTGAGCACCCTGATGCTGATGAAGAGGGAGATGTGGTGAGAAAGATGAAGAGGAGGAAAGAGATATGATCCAAGCTCAGGGAGCCAAAAAAACCTAATTGTGTGGGAAAGAATGCACCCTTCCTACCGTTTCCTTTCTCCCTCCCTTCCTCTTGCTCTTCTTCTCCGTCACTTCTCAAAGATGTTGGCAGCGACTCAGCCAATTGCCTGTGGCTATTTGTTTATGTGCAATTTGTTAGAGGGCTGGCCTCTTTCCCCCCTTTCAAAGAAGCCATTTACAATTCTATTCATGTCTACCTGCCTCATTCACACTGCAACACATAGTTACGGACCAAGGGCCTGGCTTTCACTACGTGCTTTCACATAGTGCTAACAAAGTTATGTTAATGCTATTCAGAGAAGGGACAACATTATTACGTTACTTTCTGTAATGGTGTATAATGGGGTAGGGAGGTGCTATATTAAAGCGATGAGGCTAAGTGGCAAAGAGGAGGTGTTGAATGGACACAAGGCTGAAGCACCTACAGACATATACCTTAAGTTCACATAGTGAGTTGTTGAAAAAAAACAAAAAAAAAAACCAAATGTGTGTTTTCAGTTGAAGCAGCTCTGTGGGGATTCTCGTCCAGCTGCTGGGGTTCGCAATGCAGCAAGACGAATGACAGAGAGGAAGAGGGTGGGGGTAGAGATGGATGGAGCGAGACAGGGAGAGGCCCCAAAGAATAAGGAAGGAAGCAGAAGACAACAAGGCAGAGAGACTCTTTAGGGGGCAGTGGGTCGGTAGGCCGCTTTTTTGGGTCGAGTGCTGTGAATGCCAATAACGCTGCTGCTACTTCTTGTAAGGATCTGCAGAGCAGAGCTTTGGACGCATGACTGCCACATGTGAACCTACAGATTTCCTGTAACAATTGTGTTACTAGGGATGGGAGGAGGAAATAATTAATTGCGGATGGCGATAAAAATACTTACAATAAGGGGATTGTGGTGAATTTTTTTTATCAGGATAATCGTTAATATCGTCACATGAATGACTTGAAAAAGCTGTCTAGCTCGCTGACATACAGTCCTAAATGCATTTATCCTTTATTTGTGAAGGGGGACCTCATGGTTTATGATTGCTTATTTAAGACTCTTTGCAATTTCTAAGAGTTTTAAATTATACCATGTTGATGATATTGTGAATCACAATTATGTTGGACATAAGGTTTTCATGTCATTTCATGCCTAGTTGTTTCACAAGAGTCAATTTTATTTCAGTCCACGAGATCAGCAGTTCTGCCATGTGTCTTCAGGCTGCTTAATCCCACCAGCCTTGGGTATTCATGCCGCAGCTGATTCCGCAGCCTTCTGAATTCCTTTGGCGCTCCCGCCCCCGATGATTTCCATAACCCAAGTCTGCAACATGGCATGGCCTGATCGACGACTAGATTGTTATACAGCCTAATGATGTGTATTTTCTGTCTTACTCGATAAATACACGTAATTTGAATTTAAGGGTTGCAAGGAGTATTTTTTTACAGAGCCTGAGATCTGACAGCATGCAAACATTAAATGCACAACTATGTGACATTCATTTTAATGACAATGTAGGCAGTGGAGGCACTGAGAGGGTCAGATAGCGTGTGAGTGAGCGAGAGAAAGACTAAAAGGGCTGAAATGTGCAGCATCATTTCTGTTGCTATCTTGAGTTTGCAGGGTTTGACAGAAAAAGTGAAACCATGAATAAACGATTTTCAGAAGGAGTGATTGAAAAACCTAAACGATCAATTTGATGGGAGCAAGGCTTCAAAGAGGAAGAAGAAGGCACTTCTAATAATTCAATTCAGATAGATGTATATTAAAATCCACAAACAGGATCTATACACAAGCATTAAGTTCGGATAGGTTTCAGAGTGAGGGGCCTGCTCCATATCAGACACCCAGAGCAGGGGTTTGCTTCTCTTTATCAGGAAGCACTTTTTTTATCATAAAACCCTTAATCTCTAATGCCAAACACAGCCAAGTATCAGCAGCGATTTAGTTTCATCTTCCTCAAACTTATTCCTGCACTTAATCCATCCAACAGTATACTATACCATTGTTTGTACACATGCAAAAGCAGGAAGCACAAGTACTGCATAGATGTATGAAGTATTATCTCCTGCTAGTGCAGTTCTAGTCAGAACAAAATATATTGTTGCCATTTTAATATATACACAATACTCCATCACCAAACTGTTTAACAGAATTGTTGTAAAATTGAAATAAAAATAGGAACATATCCAAAGATGGACACGTTTCGAAGGAATCCTGCAGGTCAAACATGTAAAAGATGCACCACTTAATACAGCAGGACCCAGATTCTATCTGTTGTTAACAATATGGTGGGGATATAAGTGAAACCAGGCCACTGGGTTAGTGTTGCCTGCAGGAAAAACTCACACACAATTGTGGAGGTATTGATTACTGGTGAGGATGCATCTGTTTATAGAAGGACACAATGTACTCTGACACAGTTATGAATGACAGAATACAATAAGACTTGGGGTGCACTTTACAGGTCAGACACACATGTACAGTGAGAGAATACTGTATGCAGCGCTGATGCAAAGGTATATATATTTTCCCAGTTATCACAAGTACAAAATCATTTTTGCCTCTAAACACCTTAAGGTCTGTGACAGACAGGGTATTAACAGATTAGTGGTTCCTGCTCGTGTTACACACTTCAAAGTATGAAACATAGCATAACAAACTACTAATTTTTTTCTTTTTTTAGCAGCTTTATTTGGCCGTTTGACTTACAAATTCAAATATATACCAGCTGTTAGGTAGTACATTGAGTACTCCACAGACAGAGGGCTGCACATGAGAACATGTATGGATACATTCAAACTGGAATGTATGGATGTGTCTCTAAAATCATGTCTATGCATCAACTAACAGGTCAGTTATAGGTCACTCAACATGCCTTGTATCGGGATATTAATGTAGGCCCTTTTTCTGACAACATAATGGTAGACAAAGCAGAATGGTGCTTTTGTTGGATGTTTAAAATGTTTCAAATATTAGCCACTGCAATGCTGTGCTGAGCTATTGATTGCTTTATTGCAATGATAAACCTAGTAAAAGCTTATGAAATATAACTTTCTGATCAACCTTGCTTCTATATTTAGAAGTTTTCTCTCTTTTTAGGCCTATAAATTTTGTTATAGGGTATTCTGTGTGTTCAGTATTATTGGACAAGAACCCCAAATTGCTCCCAATGGCGGTGCCATTCACAGTGTGCTTGAATGTCTGAGCACAGAAATATCATGGAGTGGTTTGGATGGAAAACTGGCACCCCTGCCATTTGTGCATGAATGTGTATGTGAATGGGTGAATGTGATGGTAAAGTAAAGTGCTTTGACTTCTAATGCAAATACAAGTTCATATCTCTAGTACTTTAAAGGTCCTATTTGTAAGAAGTTGATTTCTGAGTCTTATTCCCAATTTAACAAATAGTGATGCTTTGGGCTTGTAAGTTCAAAAGCATCAATTTAGAAAAGAAAACAGGTGGCTGACAACAGATCAAAGCCTTACGATCAATACACAACCTGACCATCCATCAATCAAATCACTTGCAGACAAGTGGGACAGTAGCCCACTCAATACTGAAAGTAAGAAAGACAAGTACCATTCCGATTAAAAGCTGAGATAGGAAGTTGAGAGAGGGACAAACAAAAACAGAGGTTCAAGAAAAAGTCTTCCTATCTGCATTTCAAAGTTTTCTACAAAACCAGTGTATTAAATTCCCCTGAGTATCTGCAGCTTAGAGCCAAAGAAGAAGTGCTGCAGAGCTTCAGCAGGATGTTCAGGTTTAATGGAGGTTTCACTTCCTCTATTAAAAGGTTACAGTGGGTAGAGGGGGCACTCTGTGTGAGCTGAACCGAAACAATGCAACGAGACAATGGTTGCTAATTAGCCTGACAGACAGGAGGGAAAACACTGAACCGTGAAAGGAGTTATTGACCAAGGTCATGGAATATAAACACACTTTGTTAAGAGATGAACAAACACAAGGGACGCACACAGATCACACAAACAGTGGAGGAGGTTATTTGAATCTAACGAGACGGAGAAACGGTATTTTCAAAGCTTTGACTGTTCACAGACATGTTTTTGTCTTTTCTCCTGAATGGACACATTCATTCATTTAAATACTTTCACATCTTTAAAGTTCTTGAAAGGTGCTTCACAGCAGCACACCAGTGATTCAGCCATTCAGCATGTGATAAACTAAGAGTAATGCTGTTGTATTATTACAGCTGCACAAAAAGCATTGCAGTGGTGTTGTGGCTCAAAGAGACCTGGGAGCTGACACAGGAAGTCAGCCCCGGTAAACATTTACACCTTCACTACTCCTCTCTTTCACTCACTGTTCATGTTTACGTGGAAAAAAGATTTGAGCCAGCTATGAGGCTTTTTTGTGTCACCGTTTTATCACTCAGTTTTGCTGAACCACTTGTTGAAACAGTTTGTGCAAGCATGAACTTCCTTTAAGGCTGTATTGAAACCCTGTGGTGTGGAGGCAACACTTACCTGTGAAATTGCCTTTTACACTTCGTACATACGCTGCTTATCACTCTGCTCACAGCTGCAACAAGAACCATGTTGTGTGGCAACTAGTGATTATTTTAATAATTGATTATTCTGCTGATTATTTTCATGATAAATTGAAGGATTGTTAAGTATAAAGAATTACACGCCAAAAAATTATTGCTGTAACTCCAGTTACGAGCGGAAGTGTGTATATCTAACATGCTAACTTCAGTAGATATCTAAGCAACCCAGTACCAAAACATCATAATGTCAAAACTTTGTTGTGTGTGAAAGAGAGAAAAAAGGGAGGGAGGGAGAGAGAGAGACAGAGAGAGAAAGAGAAGAGAAGGAGGATGCAGTGATCCAGAACTGAGCTCCTGTGACAGCTTTTCTATTCAGTCCACACATCACAGGACAATCAGCGACCTAATTAAACAAACAGAGAGTG
Source organism: Sparus aurata (assembly GCF_900880675.1). NCBI lineage: Eukaryota > Metazoa > Chordata > Actinopteri > Spariformes > Sparidae > Sparus > Sparus aurata. The sequence continues at coordinate 22,437,528 of NC_044187.1, read as the reverse complement.
AATGAGGGAGAAAATGAAAATAGAGAGAGAAAAGATGTCAGGAACAAAGAAAAAGTGACGCTGGAGGGAAAAAAGTTAGGTGGACTGATCAAAAGCTAGTGGGAAAAACAAAGGAGAAAATGGGGATCAGAGAAACAACAAACTGCCAAAAGACGGAGGGAAAGAGAGGATCTAAAGAGGCATTGGAGAAAAATCAATGATTAAATCAGACGAGGCCCAAATAAAACATGAGCAGCAGGGTGAATAGAAAGTAAAGTCAAAAAAACAGTAGTGAGGAGGGCTGCGGTGTTTAACACACTGGCCTTGAGCAACATAAGAAATGCTGGCTCAGATGTGGAGGCAGAGAGAGAGAGAGGATGAGGGCAACTGTGCTGTTGCAAGCAATTCAGTTTATCCACTTTGAAAGGAGGAAGACAGGGTCCAGACACTAATTATGGATAACAAGACAGACAGACGGACAGCAGAGCTTAGCGCAGACCTCCAGCACTAGTCAGGGGAGATAACAGTAGCAAGAGACAGCAAATTAAGGAGAGAGGGAGGAAAGTGGTACAGAACGCAAGAGAGAGAGAGTAAAATATTTAATTTAATAAGACTCATGGCAGACTGATGGCTCAGGGTTTATATTTTTTCTGCCTTCCACAAAGACACAGTACAATTTCCTGTCCGCAGCCTTTGCAGGACCGGCAGTACAGCATAAACTGTGAAAAAGAACAGTGGAAAAATCCACTCAAGTAAAAGAGGAAAGAAAACAGACTCTGCTGGAAACCAAATACTAAATGACAGAGTGTGTATCCTGCTGGTCACACTGATTCAGCTATCTGACACTTTCATGTGAGGCATCATTCAGGTTGAGTCTAATAAAGACACAGAGCAGTCTCTGCTCATAACACAGTCTGTGCTACTGCTGTGACTGAGAGAGTCTGGTGATGGACATGTCAGCTTTGATTATGACAGATGTGAGTTTCTGAATGTACATGTGCGATCTGGTATTTCATATAGACGTGTGTGAAGAAATGTGTCAGATCCATGTTTAAGTGTTGCTGAGCACTGTGACACTTCCTTCTTCAATCTGTGCAGAAAGGTCTCTTACCAGTTTAAATGTCTTCGTGGAGGGAGCGACGAATGAGGCATGCACACACAGAACGAGAAGTTGTTTGGAAATTAACTGCTTAAAGTGATGGCAAGGCAAAGTGTTTAGAGGGGCGTCATCAAAAAAGGGAAGGGCCAGAGGAGATCACCCACGCACATCCTGAGATGGACAGGACAGCTGCATTAGCACATATGGTGCTGTATAGACTCCCTATACCAACAAGTGCTCCAGATTAAATGACAAAATACTTTATTAGTCCACAACCTGCACAATGAAACATAGAGGAGTTTACTAAAATTGTTCCAAAATAAATCAGAGAAGGTAGCTAGCTGACTTAGTCTCCTCTGTGGGACATGGGGGAAAAAAAATAAAATAAAATTGCCAGTCCAAATGTCAAACCCAGCAGAGGTGCTGCAGCCTCATTCACGTTTACTTTAGCTGGTGAGGATCTTAAATGATTAACAGAGGTACTCCTGGTGGGTCTGTCTACACTGCAGTCTGTGTACACCATCCTGAAGCAAGAAGCAATGAGGACAGCAGTAGAGAGAGAAGACGTCATTTGAAATTGGGCAGAATAATACAAGTAATAAAAGAAATTGTGACTTGCAACAGGTAAGAATCTTACTTAAGGACCTTGATGTACATGCAGAGATTGAGGTTGTGATGATACCAGAATCTTGAACTTTGATGCAGTACTAGTGTGAAAAAAGGCAATATCTCTTTCGATACCGTGGCAAAAGGAATTGTGCCACATTTGAAGAAAGCTCCTCAAGGTGTTCATAAGATATCCAATTCACAATAATTGGATGGACAGACAGATAACAAGAAAATATCATGCCGCTGGCCTCTCTACACCTCATTTCCTGTAAGAACTCCAAGTAACTCCATTCTCTCCCTTTGGCAAAACATGCAAGAGCAAAAATAACAACAACAAAAAAAATCACTATAAAAGGTAAAAATTTGACTGCTGACTGCCTTTTCAATCTGAATCTGTGTGTATAAGAAAATACTCCCTGTACGTAAAATAAATGAGCATATGCAAGTCTACGTGTGTGTGTGTGTGTGTGTGTGTGTGTGAGTGTGCGTGTGTGTAAAAGCTCATGCTTCATGCTCTCCACCCAGATGCCCCTGGCAGGAGGTGACCTCTGTCCGACAACAGACGGTCTGGACCTGTGGCAACACACGCACACACACACACACACACACACACACACACACACAGTCACACGAGGATGGAAAGAGAGACTCAAAGCCCGCTCAAAGTCAGAACAAGGTCATGAAAACTTATAGAATAACTGGCTGAAGAGGAACAGCAGAAATAACCACCGTCTTCAGCTTCCTCTTCGACTCTAGCCTCGCTGACATCCTTTGCAGCTTCCCTCCAAAAGCTAATCCACCTCACAACACTGCCTCAAGCTCGAAATGTAACGTAATATTCCCACATCAGCAATATGAACATCGCTATAAAAAGATTTTAAGCCCCTTTAGTGGAGTTTGTAACTTGTTCAATATTGCAACTCTGTTTTGAATAACAGAAAAGGAAACAGCTCTGGGACACAGAGGTAATCAAAGGCCAATGAAAAGCATCATCTATCCTAAACTTGGAAGAGGATTACTGTCCTTGTGACAAAGACATGACGACAGTGAAGGGAGAGAAAGATAGAAGTGGAAAGATGAGGCGGTCAACGACAGTATGAGATTATTGATGCAAAATCAACAATGTTGCTGTATATGTAAAGCACATATATGCAGAAAACTTTAAACTGAAGAACTGGACAGTGCAAGAGAAATGAGTGAGAGTGAGTTGCACTAAAGATTTATAGCCATAGCTGTCCAGTGAGATCATGGGAGAAAGGCAATTTGTGATGCTCATGTGTGAGAGAGATGGAGAGAGAAAGAAAGAGGGAGAGAGGCAGAGAGAGGGAGGGTCTCAGGATGAACGAATGATGGTTGTGTTCATTAGCAGTCCTCCCTTATAGCCGCCCAGTTACAGGATAATCATGTCTGCTCGGTGGCGGTGTGTCCTTGACTGTCATTGGTGGGACACTGCTGGGCCTTGTCTCTATTCCAGACTTACTGTGTATGTGTGTGTATGTTTGTGTGTGTGTGTGTGTGTGTGTGTGTGTGTGTGTGTGTGTTTGTATGTGTATGAGAGTCTTTCAAAACTTTAATTAACCAACTAAGCCAAACACATCGGTGCCAGAAACTGTGAGGCAGCAATGCTTGTGCTCGTCCAAAAAATCAACAACATGTAATTCCAGTCAGCCTATTGTGTGTGCATCCTCCAATCCTCCGATAACCTGATGTATGACTGAGACAATAGTAACAGCAATGGTGATATTCTATCTTTAAATGGTATTTCTGTGTCTGACAATATGAAATATGAAGATAAAAAAATGAGAAAACATAACAACTGTCCTTGAGTGTTGCAGCTGCTTGCACATTGTCCAACACCTCGCTGCATTCTTTTATTGATACTATCTATTGATCACACTCTGCCTGAACAGAGCCGGAATGATTTGCAACTGCACAATATTGGGTTGACTGGCTGCTTTTCTCAAGGGTGCTGTGCAAACTTCTGCAGCACTGTGATCAATTGGTGAAAGTTTGTTTTCCACACAGCTGCATTACAGTTATTGTTTGTACATGTGAAAACACAAGTTGTTTTAACTTCAGGAGATGCAGATGGACTCTCTGTTTCAGAGAGATACAGATCAAATCAACATCAGATAGTTTCAAATAATGTAAGATTAAAAGGCAACAGTGAAGAACAGACTATTATTATTACAAGGACCTATGAGGCTTATTAAAAATCTTGATGAATAACAAAATGAAAATTAACGTTGAATCCAGGGTGTTAAATATCCTCAGTCATGCGTTTTCAGGACCTGCGGACACCATATTTATCTTTCGGAGCAAGACAAAACCCACACGCTTGTTTCTGGCTCTTCCTGACCACATCATTCGTTCCTGTTTCCATCTAAACAGAGAAAGGCCAGTGACTGATTTAGAAGTGAGGCCTGATGAGTGTCACCTTCACTAATAGGCCCCGTCACTCAGAACCACAGGCCAAATGGCTCACCCATTACTGAATTAGATAAAAGGTGCTGCTTATCTGACTCTTCTGGCTCTTCATCTGTTCTTTCTCTTCATCTACCTCTAACCTTTCTCCTTTTTTTCCTGTTCTGCCTCCCTTTCAGCTAGTTAATCCACATGATACGCTTCTCTTACAGACCATGGTTCAAATGCTACCATACCTTAATCATTTTACTGTATCATGCAGTAGTCTACAGCATTTTGTACGCAATATATATTGCTATAGCAAGATATATACTTCCATCTGTTATAAATGCCATTCTGGTCTCAGTGTGTCTTGTTCTATGTCATACATCTTCCTATACATTTCTACATAGTTCTGTATTGAACTTGGATGCATAAAAATAAGGGTTGGCTTATACAAGAAAAAAGTAGTTCATCTGATCTGTTAGAACAAATAATTGTTGTGGCTATTTGTTAGTTGTGTACTAAAGTGGGAGTGAATGTCAGATAGTTCTGATCTACTGGCCCCTTAACACTAGTGGATTTCTGTATTCTGACCTCAGTTCAGTCTTTTAAAAGATGTGAATGGTTAACAAAAGTTTACAGATCATACTAAGTTTAAATAAGTTACTAATTTAACTAAGAATATTCGGCTGACAGGCTGGTCGAGATCAGGGATGCCAATTTTTTTCCTGCGGAGGGCCAAAGCTGAATCTTGATGGTAGGTCACTGCCTTAGAGATATACACACTACAGTGTGTATCAGCAATGCATTAGCAACTGCCCACAGGTACCTAATATATTGAATATGATCCAATTTATGTATAAATAAATAATAATATTTACACTGATCCAAAAATAGAGCAATTTTGTACAAAACACTGCTTTGGCAATCAAACCAGAAACTTGGCTGTAAGTCAAGCCGACTGATACACAGTGGAACAAACAAAACCTGAATTACCATCAGGTCTGCAAAGATTTCATGCTAAAGTAACAGCTTTACAATTTACACATTTGTTTGTTTTTACCTGAATGCAACCATTAAAATACTAAAATCATCGTGTCTAATAAATTGCTATTGAGGAGGCTAGATGACGGACTGAATCAAATTCATATTACACCACATGAAATTCAGCCCCCAGATATTTGTAATTCTGTAAGTACAAACATTTCCCTAAACCCCCAGAAATATTTTGCTGCTGTGCTCATACACTGCATATTTTGAAAATTATGTGTAATGTTTGCTGCAGGAACATCCTCAAGAAATGTTAACACTGTCTCTAGTTCTCCATCCTTCGACATCTGATGACAGCTGTCTAAAATTGAGACTTCCAAATGACATTAACTGCAGCAGCTGGGAAAGGTCTAGGTCATCAGCAGACATCACAGAAAAGGCTCACACTGCCAGCACTGTCCTCTGATCACAACAAAAATGGTAAATCTGAAGGACAGCTTGTCAGAATTTGCCATCACATCAGATCACACCAGATGGTTCACAACGTGGCATCACATATCTTGAGGTTTCTATGGCTGTCAGTGGGACTCTCAGTCAGCTCCATGGCTTTTAATGTGGCCAGAAAGTTCATCATGATGATTCTGGATTGTCCAAACATCATATGCCTGCAGGCATTCACACATGTAAGGCACTCACATTTTTGCTCCTCCACATGTGTGCCGTAAACATAAAATGTGCAGAGATATACACAGAACTGAAGCCTTTACAATATTCAGCAAATATCTGACACAATTGGAATCCACTATAGAGTTGTTCTTTGATTCTTAGATAAAATACGGAATGTTTTAACAGATTAATGTCACACAGCGGTGAAGTTGTCTCGTCTTAGGTGTTTTTGTCTCGTGTACTTCCTGTTTTATTTCAAAAATTCTAACTACCCTCTCGTTTCAGGTCACTTGCCCTTCCTCATGTGTCCCTGGTCTGACGTCACCCTGATCCCTGATTGTTTCCACCTGTTCCCCATTACCCTTCTGTGTATTTAAGTCTGCGTCTCCCCTTGTCTTGTGCTTAAGTGTTTCGTCTGTCGATCACCCTAGCCCTTCGCCACAGCCTCGTCTTGCTAAGTATCAGTCTTGTCTTGTTGTAGTTTTGATATTCATTGGTTTTTGTTTCTGTCATTTGTTATGCCTCGAGTAGAGTGATTTTTTTGTATCCTTTTTGGAAGTGTAGCTTAGCTCACAGTTTTTGTTTAGCCTTTTGCTTTCCTCCAGTTTGGAGCGATTTTGAGTTTTCTTGTATTCTAGTTTAGTCAGTTGTTTATAGCCGTGTTTTCCTCCTTGAGAGTGTTTTCAGTTGTAATTTTTAAGAATAAGATTAGTCAGGTTTAGTTGTGCGTTTTCTGTTTTCTTGAGTTCCCACCATTGGTGTGGTTTTGTTTTCCCCCTTTTCTTTTGTTTTCTGCTTCGCCTTGCAGGTTCAGTCAGGTTCAGGTTTTGTATAGCCTTTTCGGTTATCACTCTGTCTGGTTGCATGCAATTACAGAATAAAAGCCTGTTGAATTTTGATTCTGCCCTGCATCTGAGTCCTCCTTTTAGTCCAGGCCTGACAAATAATTGATACAAGCAGATAAATATTCCTGCCAAACATCCGCCTAAGAAGGAGTTTTTTAAAAGTGGAACTAGACAAGTTCATATGTTTGTAATCTCTAGCCTGGTTTTCAGTTCATCAGGAGTAACTGAAAGACTGTTTATCCAATTTAGAGTACAATTTAAAAACAACATGCCTTTTAATTTTCTACGACATATCATTAATTGCTTGGATGAAGCGGACCCATCTCTACCTTTTAGTATTGTTTTTATTACAAGTACAGTAGACTATACCTGGGACGCTGGACATGGACCTTTTTATCTGATACCGATAATTTCATATTTTTTAAGAAGTTCCCAACATGGTGTTTATGCACACCTGAGGAAGACAAAGGTTAAGATATAGTGAGCAGTGAAGACATGTTTGGCTCTCGTCAATGTCAGTTTGACGTCATGAGTGCAACAACGGTCTGCTCGTCTTCTTATTCTTCTTGGACGGCTAACTAACTTTAAAGGTGCAAAGAGCCACTGACTGTATCAGAGTAAATATATGCTGCACTTGCTGAGTTAATGAAAGCAATTTAGCTATGTTTTATTAGCTGTGGAAGATAATATTTATCTGCCTGATATGGGGTATCCCTTTAATGATGTGTCTCACAAACTTTGTCTTCGCCTTTTAAGAAGACACATACTATTACATTTTTCCAATTCCTCAATAAATATGATATTATCATTTGTCAGTACTTTCTGAGCATAATGATGACTATGTGTAATTATTTATGACTCTTCTCTGCTCCCTTAGGTAGGTTTAGGTGCCAAAACATCTTTTTGAAGGCAAGGGAAAGACTGTGGTCATTGTTAAAAGAAACTAACATTGACTGTTGGTCGGAAACAGGAAGTGAAAAGTGGTCCCTCCTGTCAAACTTTCACACTCTGTAAGAATACCCGCCTACCACGACATCCTTGTTGTGAGGTCTTTGAGGTGCTTTACAGGCAGTCACAGTGGCCACAAGAGCTCACTGTCAGGTAAACAAATGACTGAGGCTGTTGTTCCTCTTCAGCAAAGGCACAGATAAAGTAGAGAGCACGACAAGTTCTGATGTGGCATTGAGTGACACTGCAGAATTGTATCATGAATATTTCGTCAAAAAAGGGGTGCAGCTGTTTGAAATTCAGTGTAGTTTACAACATTAATTAACTCTGCATGAAATGACACTCATATATGAACCATGAGCCATTGTATCATTACTTTGCCAAGTGAGAAGGACAATCCTGCCTAATGAAAACTGCATGCACAGAGTCACGAACACATTGTAAACAAAGTGATGTTGACCTTTTGGGCAAAACTCAGCGCCACTTCAGTAACAACACCCAGCTCTGAGTAAGGCTTACTGATAGTTATCATGAGGAAGTGTTCATGTTGCAGACAGTCAGAGTCTGCAGTGCGGCTCTTCTGGCTGATTTTCCCATCATGCTCGCAAACAATGGTAAACAAACATGCCCTTTGTACTCTCTCTCTCAAGTTCCCCTTTTCATCCCCTTTTTGTTATTCTTTACCTAAAAAAATGTGTCGGTATTACTCTCTCCTGACGTTCATCTAAATTCTCGCCTCTCTGCCTCACTTTCCCTCCCCGTCTCAGTTCTTTAATCAGACCATGAAATGACTGCAGAGGCTGGCAGAGCAATCTCCTCCTCACTGTTCATGTGAAGTGCTAATGTGAAAGGAGGGAGAAGAAGGATGACGGAAGCGAGAAAAGAGGGAGAAATCAAAGGAAGGGAGCACACGATGTAGACAGGCCAAAAGGGGGGAGGAAATGAGTGGATAGTGGCAAGAGAAATTAAGTATTGAATGAAAGGGAATTCTAGAATAAGATGAGAGATGAAAGTACACATTAGGAAGGGGTGCAGGAGCGTGCTGAGGAGTGATGGATAAAAATACAGAGATGTGCTCTACACAATAACATTTATCAAACAGAGGAAGGGGGACAAAAATAGAGCAAAGGGTGACAAGATTAATATTTCTGTGCTTGTGTCTGACCTACAAACCCCACTTCTACAGCTGTAACGCATACATGCACAGAAACAAAACAGTCTGACGAACGAACAAAATAAGCAAGAGATGAAGAAAACGCACAGGGAAAGCGTAGACAAACTTTGACAGGAAAGCCGATTAGAGGCACAGAGCTCTGATGATTTTCTCTGACCTGTTGGAAACTCTAAGGAGAAGAGATTAACATCTCTCCATCTCAGGACAAATGAGGTGTAAATTATTGATTATTTATCTGCAGCAGCGAGTAAATCTGGGCCAACACGCATTTCTCACATATTTTCAGGATCAGGGTCTATGAGGTTCCCTGCTGGTTAAGGACTGGTGTATGTGGGACTTATAATAAGCTCACACTGGGTGTGAGGGGATATTAGAATAAAATGTGAAAGATTTAGTTGAAAAATGTCATACACTGCTGTGCATTAATAGGCATTTTAAAAAGACATTAGGAACCTACAGTGATACTTTTCTAATTTCCTTTTAACGCCAGCATTTTAGACTTCATTCCCAATTTGGGGATTAAACCCTGTACTCTGTAACAACTGACTATAAAGGGATTAATCAAATTCAATTGACCTGAGCATGTTGAGTAGGAGAAATTAGTGTTAGTTGGCACAAAATAATAATCTACTAGCATTATCAGTACAGATGTGTAATTCCTTTAAAGTGGTTAAAACTCCCCACCTGGTAAATGTTGTTTTGTGATGTTTTGGAGTAACAATACAAAATTAAACAGGTTCTCTTACTCAAATGCACTAATCAGTGATTTCAGACACCTCATAACACCTTATACAGACATGTTGTCAGTGACTATCTGGTTAACATAGTGGAGCATTTTGCAGCTAAACAGCTGGATATTTCCTTCAGGGCTGCTGGCGACCAAAAACCAAGCTAAAAAAACAGAGTGAATATTGAATTTGCATTTATCTGGTAGCCAAATACATGACTAAATATGAATGTTAACGTAGCTCCTTATCTACTGGATGTTCAAACTGCTTGCTAACATGTTCACCATTACAACTTTATAATGTAGTCATGTGTCAGTGGTACAGCTTGTCGCTTCATCCGTCTAGAGAAGAAAGAGAAGGAACAGTCACTCACATGCGAGTCATGAAAAATATCTGAGGGGATTCACATGGAGGAGCATTTGTCTGTGAACACTGCAGGGAGGACAATAGATCCACAGGCAGCTGCTGCAGCTATCAACAAAACATTCTGGCCGATTGAAGCTCAAGTTACAAAGATGTTAATCATTTTCTGCTGTTTCAGTCCGTGAAGTGCATCATTCTCATTCATCCTTTCTCCTATTGATCATGCTATTTCTGTCCTTTTTGTCTGGAGATGAGCCAAAATATTTCCACACCCATAGGCAAGCACACACACACACACACACGCACACACACACACACACATGGGATGGATCCTCCCAGCTGCTTAGTCCACCATTGTAATTTATCTTTGCTCCATGCCAAAATTCATTTCAGCACCTGCCTTGGCCATGCTGAGTCTTTACCTGGTACTTCCTAATATTTGTGTATGTGTCATGTATATGTATGTGAATGTGTGTGTGTGTGTGTCTGTGTGTGTGTGTGTGTGAACCTAAGCTGCAGGTGAGAGCAAGCTAATAAATCCTCTCCCAAAGCGTCTCTTGCAGTAATGAGACACCTCTCACCCTTCCTCCTGTTTTACGCCCTCTCACTTCTCTCTCTTGTGCTGGTAAAACACGCATACACACCCACACACACACACACATCCACACACACACACACACACACACACACACACACACACACACACACACACACACGCACGCAAGCCTCATCCTCCTTAATATGGCAGCACAATATTTCCACATTTGGACACCACAGCACTCACACTGCTCAACTGAACTTTTACGGGTCATAAATATCATTTAAAAACTTATGCAACACATATTTACCCAGCAAAAGAGAGAGAGGCCGGGCTAATGGGAAAATGAGAAAAGGAGACGTTTACAAAAGACCTCCAGTAGGCTGAATGGCTGATAATAAAGTGGCTGCTATCAGCGAGAAGGTTAAATAGCTATTATTAGTTTCATCTCCAGCCATTTCTACAAGAAACTGAGATAAGCTCTACAAAAACCAAGATGGATAGATGGAACAGATGAAGTACCTGCACATCGTTTTTACAGGAAACTAATCCTGCAGCACTGACTGGCTGCAGCTTCCTCTGAGTCTGAATGCACTGGCTGCTTTCCTATGCAGCAGTTAAGAGCTGAGGACTATTTTATCTGAGGGGAACGTACAATAAAACATAAACAGGGTGAAAATTAGAGATCCTTGGTGTTTAACACAATATTTGTAAATATTTCATTTGTAACAGAGGATCCCATTCACCACATTCTTTGTAAACTTGATCTTACAACAGTTGAATTACGTATATGGACTGGAAAGTGTCAACTGCAAAGCTTTGAACTGCACTTAGGCAACATCCGCACTAACATGTTTTTAACTTTTGCTACGTTTAAGCATAGGGTCTAAAAATACTCTGCCGTTTTAACATACCTAAAACAGAGACTTTTGGAAAGGGCTGCATTTTACTCTGAATGTACAGAAACTTTTGGAAGAGACTTTTCGAAACCATAACGCAAACACAAAACATCACTTCCTGATTAGGTCTTATCAGTCATTGGGTTACCTTCCCTGATTCATCAAATTGTTATGATGTGACCCAATTCAACATGGATACAGCTGTTATAGGGCTGCACAACATGTTTTGGACAGATGACAGGATTCATTACTGGAAATGATGCACCACAATATTCATTTCACAACACTAAAATTATGGTGATGTGACATTTGTTGGGGTCTTTACCAAAGACTTGTAGGCCTGGACATCTTTACATCTCTACAGTACTTTATTACTGTTTTGTCACACATTTGTCCTTTAACTTGGCCAAATTGCTATTTCACAAACATTCATGATTTATGAGTTGTGCAGCTTTAAGCTATTCTCAATATTAACTTCAGTCAATATCAAATACATACATTAAAAAATACATCAATGGGCACTAAATACACAAATAAACTAAAATATAAAAATATAAAGATTCAATATGGTTCAATTAAAAATAAAGACACATTTTCAAAAATAATTTTTTTTTAAAGGAAAACCTTATTCAATTCAGGGGACTTTTAAATACATTATTCCACATTTATTTATTTTAGGATTAATTTCATTGGCGTATTTTATGAATTATCTATTTAGTTACTATAAACCAAAATGGGATTCCATAGTTCAAGTTGCCAAATTTGTGTGTTTATATCCTGTATATAAAACATTAAACTAGCTATCTAATGTTTTTTTTTATTTTAGCCTTCTGAAAACATCTCTTAAACATTATCGTCACTGCAAGCACCATTACTGTCCATAGCAACCCATTACTGCAAGTTAGTACTAGGAGAAAAAAATCCTCTATCACAGCAGTATAGTTTTATACCGTAGTACTGAAATACATTGTTTTTGTGTTGAGTGCCTACTACATCCATCATGGGAAAAGCTGATGTGGTATGAAGGGTGTGGCCGAATTTATGATGGAGAAACTGATAGAAGTCTCACGGTAGATGTCTTCATGTTGTCCTACTCAGTTGTCAGTTAGTTTGTGAAATAACACATTACATCATTTACCTTCAGTCTGTAAAGCACAGCAACAACATGGATATTTCTGTTTCCCTTCTCATTGCGAGACATTTCCGAGGTTAAAACACATGGTGCATTTTTTTCAAACAGACAATCAAACCAATACATGCAACTGCAAATCACGCTCACCTGTCACTGTGTGGAGAAAATGATCAAAAGGAAGAAGTAATCTTGATGAAAGAAAACACCTCTTCAAGGTACGACTGCTACCAGAAAGTCATTTATAGGCCACGTTTCACAGGGAAGTGCACAAATGAGACAGCATTTGAAAAAAAGAGAAGTGCTTTGTTTCGCCCGTCAAAGACGCAGTAGGTAGCGAACGTATTGCATTTCACCCAGTGTGAATATTTTAAGAGCACCTCTTCATTGGTATAATGAAACGTAACACTGAACCACTGGCAGTAAAAGACTCTTAACTTCCCTATTCCTGTGGAGTCAAGTTGAAAGACAAACCATCAAAGCTAGAGTATTGATGCAAAATAGTCTCAATAAACTGTGCTGACATTTCTTTGTTGCTATGCAGAGTACACATCGTTTGTACAAAGTTTTTTAAATTTCCCAAGAGATCTTCTCAGACTATGATGTAACGAACCAATTACCACAGCGTTCCCGGACGTCAGATGGAGTCAAACAAAAGACATGAGGCAATACTGTGTGGCAATAACATGAAATTACTACATCTATAAAAAGCTTCCACCTGAAAAACCTAACAGAAAATTTTAGGAGCTTTCGCAGCAGACAATAACATTAGGAAAACCTTTATGTTTGACTTGCTTATTTTCTAACCATGAGAACCTAAAAGCCAACAAAATTACATTCATGAGCACAAGTGAACTAATCCATCTGCGATGATTGTTCTGTGTAAGTGATCCTGGTAAACTGTATGTCATCTATGTTTCTGCCGCATATGTTTTATCTGCAGCTCAACACTAGCACCTAGTGGACAGAAAGGGGAAGTACATGCAACACCTACACTGAATTTATTGTTGGAGCTGGACAACAGGACACAATCTGACTTCCAGTGTTGGGAAAGTTCACTTTCTACACGAACTAGTTCAAAGTTCAGTTCACAAACTTTAAAATGAACTAGTTCAGTTCATAGTTCATAATTCAAAATTTTGAACTAAGTTCACAGTTCCAAAAATGAACTAGTTCATAGTTTTTTTTTTTCAATATGTTGATGCGAGCTATTATTTTTCAAAATCATTGCCACAGCCCATATAGAACCACAGACAGCAATTATTCTATCAGTTTTAACACGTAAACTGCAGGTCTCCCACAATATTCTGCAAAACCAGGTTGTCCAGCTGTGGCTGGGAGATGAAGACAGCGGAGCTGCTATTGTACACCGTTAATGAGATTTGGGTGGTAGAGGATCTGTTTTGGCTCGCCGTTGCCGTGTCTTTTGATTTTTTATTCACTTGCACATACCCTGAAAGGCTCGCCGGTGCTTTAGTTTAATGTGCCGTTTCAGGTTTGTGGTACAGGATAGAGTACAAATTAAGAATTAAGAATAAAATAATACATAAATAAGTAAATAAATTATTTAAAAAAAGAAGAAGAAAGGGAAAAATAAAATAATAAATAAATAGATAGCTCAGACAGTGGCAGTGACAGTGGCCTCCATACTTAGCACATTGATGACGCATGCGGCGGTGTGATTCTGTGGTGGCTGGTGTTGCCAGTGTTCTGTCCATTCAGGACGAATTAATCTGTGTTCCTTTGGTAATGCCTCACTGCATGTTTGGTATTCAGCTGTTTCTGTGTGAAATAGTTAAGTTTCATTTTGATCGAAAGTAAAGTGAGTTGCACAAACCACTCGTCCAGCGTCCTTTTTATACACAACAGCCAGATTGGGTGTTTTTCCGCTACATATTAAGGCCTGTTCACGGTGTGTTTTAGCCGTTTTTTTGCCTGGAAGGCTCGATGGAAATCTGGCACTGTCTTGAACGAAGTTAAACTGTGAGAACGCGCCGTTCACAAATGCCAGAATGAACGTGTTCACAATAACGTTCATCAGGCAGAAATACAGTGCGTTCAGTTCACGTTCGCCCAAAATATGAACAAGTTCATGAACGATCGTTCATTGAACGCGTTCAGGCACAACACTGCTGACTTCTATACTGAGAGTTATCAATGTTGAGCATGTGGCACATTTTCTTATTTTTCATTACTGTAGGACCTGGGACTGATGCATATCATATCTTCTGAACTGTGGTTTAAACAAATTACATCATGCTCAAACTCTCCACCAACAACTGCTCGCATGTGCACAATTGGACTGTAAATCTAATAAAGAGGGAGGGCAAAGTGAAGCTGTCGAGGAATTTCTGGCTGTATTACAATTCATCTGCGAGTCACTTCATGTGCAGCACAGCTGGTAGTTATCAGCACAAAATGATTACAGATAACTGTCTGAATTCAGTTTAGGCGGGGATGATGTGAGTGTCAAAGACAGACAGTTGAGAAACAGAAACAGTGGTTGGGGGTGAGACATTTCAGGAAGCGTGTGCGAGTAAAAATACATGCACACGCCATGCACTTACCTGATAGAAACTCTTTGCCGTTTCATGTGGCCGCCTGATGAACTGTGCCATACTTTTCTTTTTAATCATCCAGACATAACCTGCAAAGTGAAACAGCATGCGTGACTCATCTCAGACTGTCTGAGATTCTGCCGAGCAGACAATCATTTCCTATCAAAGATGCAGCAACTGTACATACTGCTCAACACATAACATACTTGTTGATACAAACAAATAGAACACTTAAAAAGGGAAGACAGTGAAAAATGTCACATCCACTGGCCAAGTTATTGGTAAAGTACAAATAAGCTTTGATTTTCCACATGACTGTGCTTTGGTAGAAAAGCCCCAACAACTAGACTCTCAAGTGTGATTTAGGAAAGTACTGAAGCAGCTTTTCTCTGAGACGGCCGAACCACTTCAAAAACAGTGGGTCAATATCAGGACAACAGAACAAGCACTCCCTGTGATAAAACTTGCAGTAGACTGCAGATAAGTGGTGTAATTTCTGAAACCACTCTATTATTAAATAACTCAAATCTGCTGAGAGACACAGAGGAAAGCAGTTGTGAAGTTGCACCACAGGGAGGACTCACAGGGTTGACATGAGGTAGAAGATACCAGACTTTCTCCAGCAAAATGCCAAATAAACTTATCTATGGAATGAAAACTTTCTCTTAAAAGAAGCATTGACATATTTTTAGGCCACTTCAGGGTGGCGGGGACAAGCTGTGATCACAGTGTTGACATATCATCACCTTTTAAGTGACAGTAGTTTCTCGTTTCAAAAATCCAATAGTTATGTTAGTTATCCATCAAAAATATTGTCATATCACATGTCAATTTTGAATATGCAAATTGTTTCAATACTAATTTTCTACCATATCAATAAACCGGTACCAGCTGCGGTTTCTTACTTTCTTCCCGTCAACAGTACTTTGACACACATTATTTTATCTTGAATCAGAAAATGTAATACAGTCATTCTGCTGTTCCCTGCTACAGTCATATCTTGTTGTCATGTTATACAATATTTTACTGAAAAAAACCCAAAAACATATGGCCTCAAGGTTGGTGAATTTTTCCCTGTGGTATCGAAAATGCGAAAAGGATATCAATATATTTAAAGGCATTGTATCATAGTTAGAAATTTCAGTATTGTGACAACACCACAACCAACTCCTGCGGGACATATTTGGCTTTCAGGGGGTTATTTTCTCGCACCCTAACCATCTAAACCCAATTTACTCCAAAAAACTAAGTGGGGGTATCCAGGCTCTGCCCCTTCCTGTGTCCTGGTTGGCCTGGGTCCACTGTAGTGGATAATCTGCCCTGGTTTAACTGAGATATTAGCTGTTGCAGAACCCCCACTGAGATCAACGGCAAGAATGAGTTGGCATAAGCAATGTGTTCGCTTTAACTTATCATTTTAAGGGTAAATTCTAAGGGTCAGTGTAATGCTGGAGAAAAATGACACCATCTGCATACAAATCGGTTAAACTATTACTATGCTATTCGGTCTGGGCTGGACTTTTCCTGGAAAAATGAAGGTCAAATTAATGCAAAAAGAAAGCACATCAGCCAAAACAGAAAGAGGCACTGTGTCATGGTATATATCCCGAGATCAGACAATGACTGGAATAACTCTACACTGCAAAAAAAAAGCTTCCAACTGATGGTGAAGGCAAAGATCACCAAGAGGTAGAGCGAGGTTAAACAAGAATGAATGGAGAGGCATTCACTTGACGCGGGCGCTGGTGCTGTGACAATGTCTGACAGAATGACAGTGACAGTAACATTATATCAAAGGTTCATCCCAGTTAGAAAACCAAACAATCCTTCTCACTTACCTCTTGGAGTATCTAGTCATGTACATTTTTGTCTTAATGTGCAGAGACTTTTAGATATGCTCCACCCCAATACAGTAGTGGACATTGGGGGTTTAACAGTAATGATTAGTGCTGATTGGTGTTACTTCGTCAGGCTGACTTGACACTGTGCCAATTTTTACTGTATAATGTTGTATTTGCTGTAGAGGTTTGGTTCAGATTATCTCCCATACCCCGGTGCATAAAGCCACCAATTGCTATGCAAACAACATACAGAAATGACTAACAGGAGGTGAACAGCAGAATATATTTAAACAATGATAAAGAATGATGCCACTGCTGAAAATGTTTTTGACGATTGCAGCACCTTGAGTTAATAGAAATGGAAGCGTAGCCAATTCTGTATTATTCCCAAAGCTACAGTAGACAGGAGAAAAACACTGTGAGTTACACCATCACACTCTCTAAACCAACACAACATGGGCAACTCTCAAACTATTAATTCTCTGCACTGAAACTAGAATCATCTTCCATGATTTACTTATAACATAACCTTTAATACCTCCAGAACCAGTCAGTCAAACACACATGAACACATACAGAAAATATATTGTGCACTCCGGAGAAACATTTAAGCTCACTCTAACCTTTCATGGTGAGGACACCACGGCAGAAGTCTTTGAAGTTGATCCTCCCATGAGAGTCGGGGTCCAGACATTTTGCCAACTTCTTCACCTGTGGAGTAGTACAGAGAAGCCAGGAGGGCTATCAGAGCACCACCACATTTCTGCCCTGTTCATGCACACTAAACAAAATTATGAATGGATTATATTGTTCCCTGTAGCACTTGATCCTGCAGGTCCTGCAGTTCAATTAATATCCTGTGAAAGACTGTTTTTTTATGTTATTGCATATCGTGCGGAGAGAGGGGTTGAAGATGCACTGCTGACCTTGACAAACAACATATATGAGCACCTTGAACAGGCAAAGAGTCTTGTCAAGATTTATAGACTTCAGCAGTGCCTTCAACACAATCCAACCGCACCTGATGGTAAAGAAATTGGTACACCTCGGGGTAAATCCAAGAATAGTTTTGTGTATTTATGACTTTCTTACTAACTGTTGTCAACAAGTCAAAATCAATGCATGCGTCTCATCCCTAAAAGCCATAAACACAGGGGCACCACAAGGGTGCGTTCTGTCCCCTATTTTATATACCTTATGCACTAATAACTGTCAAGCAGCCTCCTCAGACCACACTTATTTTGAATATGCTGATGATACAGCATTAGTGGGTTTTTTAAAGTCTAACACTGCATCCCTAGAGGGTTTTGAAAGGGGAATGCAAGGTTTTATGAAATGGTGTACAGACAATTTCCTTGTGGTTAATGCGAAGAAAACAAAAGAGATGGTCTTAGATTTTTAACAAAAAAGGAATTATAGTTCCGCCCTCAAATATTAGTGGTGAAGTAGTAGAGCGGGTCTCAACATATACATATTTGGGTGTTGAAATCGATAACAAACTGACATTCAAAGAATGTGCACAAAATAAGACCCAAAAATTGCAGAAGAGGTTTCTAAGGAAACTGAAACATTTTCAGATAGATAGCTGCTTTCTTCAGATGTTTTACAAATCTCTCTTGCAGAGTGTCTTATCCTTCGGTCTTTTTTTTGTGCCTTTGGAAACACGTATATTCAGGATCAAAAGAAACTGCAACGAGTAGTCAAAATAGCCAGTAGGATCATTGGAGTTGATCAGGTATCTGTCGCTCAGTTGCACAATGACCTCAGTTTAAATAAGATAGATCAAATCCTAAACGACTCAACCCATCCTCTCCACCTGAGTTTTTTAAGAAGTAGCAGGTCAAGTGGCAGAATCCTGCAGAGGAAAATTAGGACCACAAGGTACAATAAGTATTTTGTGCCTACAGCAATTAGACTGTACAACATTAGACAAAACAATTCCTAAGTATTTTAAACTATTTCAAATGAACATTCAATTATTTTATTTATTCACACATGCCAGTCATGTCTCTTCATGTTCTTGTTGTTTGGTCTGTCCTGTTGTTGTTTGTAATGTGCAATGGTGACCACCTGTGGGATAATAAAGTTTACCTTGACCTTGACCTTGTTACTGTAACATCATACATACAATGGAGACAGACATTTGTTGTACGAAAACCTGTTATTAATAATAATAATATTAATAATAATAATAATAATAATAATAATAATAATGTACACCATTTCTTAAGAAATTAAAGTGTATTATTGGCAGGACCTAAATTATGCACAGGTGCACCTAAATGAAAATGGTAGGCGCACCACTGCAACCAGTGTACAAATTTAGTGTGTAACCTTGAATTTAGTGAAGTCAATATCCAAATTACAAAACAAAAAACATGTTTGTTTTCTAAAGACCCCAACAAATGTAGTGTAGGGTTCCCCTGTAGTCATACCACTGGCTTAACAGAAGAGAGCATTCGTTCATAGTGTTATTAGCTACAGGTGTGCCTTTGTTGCAACACCAACTCAAAATGACTGTAAAAAAATAGCGGTTGTCTGTACAAAAACCAAGTTACACATATCGGTGGCAGCAGGCTGTTGAAAATATACCTCATATCCAAAAGACCTTCAGCTACTTGTATAGATATCACACAAGTGTGACTGTGTGCATGTGTGAGGTCTGTGCCTCCCACTGCCACCATTACACCAGCTGGTTTCACAGACAGAGAGGTGTCTGAAGTGTACGAGCCTGTTATCAGTACATGACTCATTGCACCAAGGCTCCTTTCGGAGATGCACACTGCTGTAAAGTCTTATATCATTACAGCCATATCAAGCATGACAGTTTAATGCCAGAAAACTCTGCCATGCTGCAGCCTTTCCTCTCTTTTCATAATTGATGCAAACTTCTCTGTATGGTCTTTGAAATGCAGAGCTACACCATGCATACCACGCTATATATTACCACCGACTTATCTCTCTCAAACAGACCGCCAGAAACTTCTTTTCTGACACACATTTGAATTTTACTTCAGAGCATCTTCTATGTGATGCCTCGCAAACACAGGAATGGGGTCTGCAATTATTATTACATGGCACCAAGTATATGGGTCAGACAGCACACCAGTAGTGGTGGTTTTAGTATTAGAGTAGTTAGTGTTGATATTGACAGTACAGAAGTCATTAGAATCAAGAGTTTGGGAGTTTGTGCCCAGCCAAGTTAAGACAATCTGCTTATTAGATCAGCAGATGTAAATGTGCAGGGTGTTATATGGTGTACACCAATTACTTTACTCGCCCACCATAGTTTTGCTTTTTGAATCAATACGTAGACAGCTGCAACAATTAAAAGCTGTCAGTGTAACTGAAAAGCTTCGTAAAGCAGTGTGGAGTAGCAGGACTCGCAATTCACTTAATACGGATGAGAGCAAGGAGAGTTGACCAACAAGATGATGACAAAGGATTTGTTATCAAAGCGATTTACAATATTGAAATACTAAACCTGATATGGTTAATGAGGGAAAAGGAGTTGGTTACGTCACTGATAATCCTTATATATCTTTTATCTTTCGGGCTCTAAATTTCATAACATTTCATCAACACGGGAATGCTAGTTATATTTTGGCCTGATGATGGTGCAAAGATGTCAAAGATAGTGACACTTTGATATCTTCTTGAGTAATAGTGGAAACTTTGTTCCAATAACGACACAAGAAAAAGGGCAGAAGGTCCCAAAATCATTAGAGAGTATTCCTCTGGGAACCATTAAAACAAACAATTAACTCATATGGATATTTGGCTGGTAGATGTCTTATTCACAGAGCTACTGAAAAACCAACAGACAGAAAATATAACGTCATCATCCGAAGGCCCTCAGTGAGGCAAAAATTTCACCAAAGAAAAAAAAGAATTTCTAGCCAAGACCGAGGGTAGTCGGATGGTTTACTAAAGTAACATGCATTATGTGCAACCACACACATGTGTAAAATGAAAGTGGCCAAAGTACATGCAGATCCTGTCTCATGAACTTCCCACATTCACATCATCACAGAAGAGAGCTGCTGCCTTTAAGCACTCTGCACCATGGCTGAATAATGCAGTATTCTCTTTGCAAGCTACCCACAGCCATTTCAATTTTAACAGGACTAATTTTAGCATTGGTCTGTGGCTGAAACAACTCCAGGGTTTTTGCAGGTTAGAGAAACAACTGAGGTAGACATAGTACTACAGGAACTGTCGACATTCATGAAATACTGCCTTGTGTATTATTACTACAAATAGCACACACACTCACAAAGTCCCTCTCATGTTCTTGTAGCTATCATCCTGGCAACTGGGTCACATTTGTAGTACTGCTGATTAAAGCATTGTGAGGTGAATGAAGGACATAAATCTATCTATTCCAATCTATTCATCTATTTGGATAAAGCCCAATTATAACAGATGCAGAAAAATCAGCCGGTCCTGTTGAAGACTGTTGACAGTCTAGATAACTGTTTCTGACTTTCTAAAGGCAAAATAAAGGGGATAGAAAAGAGGACAGAAGGATTACTGTAGGATTAAGGGAGTGTATGTGCACGTTTGCATGTGACTTTGCTACTGGGAGAAGAATGACACCTACTGTGTGCAATAGTAGGTCAGGTTGTCACGAAGCAGCCGGTGGGATTTGCTCATATAGGACAATGACATGAAAGGGCATTGATGCAGTGAAACTAGGAAACTGCTTCATATAGTACATCAAACAGAGCTGTTTTTCTGTACACCATCTTAATTAGGTTACATGATCATCACTAAATATATAATGTTTTGTTTTGTTGCGTGAATTCTGAATCATGTCTATATAAGAATCTATTCTTGGATCATAAAAACAAAGTTATCTTGTATGAATAATAATCGAAAATTATTTAAATGGTAATTCAGTGATCTGTAGAGTGTAAAGCAAGTTGCATTATACTACATAGGATCTACTAACATAGTTCTTTGAGATATAAACTGCATCCACTTCAACCCATTTCCCAGGTCAGTGAAAAGCTTCCCCTGAGAGCTAATCAGTGCCTCCACAATGTTCCTGCTGACGAGCAACACAACACTGGGGAGCCAATCAACGACAGTGGTCAATTACCCTGACAAGCAGTGAGACACAGAGAGGCACGTCAACTGTGACACAGGCACTAAAGAAAACATATAAGGTACAGTTGATAATTCGCTCTTTTTCATCACAGAACAAGATCTAAATGTCAAGGGTATGTTCCACAAACAGCATCTGGATTTCCAGGGTTAGGCCTGATGGGAAAACTTCAGTGAAAAATAATTCAACTGCACAAGTTTTTATGCTTGCATTATCCACAAATGACACACACATTTTGTTTCTTCAGTTACGAATGCTAATATGAAAAGCCCAGCACAACCACAGTTTGGCCTCAGATGTGGGACAGTGTCCCCTGGTAAAAAACAACATTCTCAAGTAAGGATCTGAGAGAAAGAAAATGTGTGTAGAAAATCAATAAACCACCCTTGGATTTCCTTTTCAGTCCAAAATACATTCATACACCAAGCATCCTCGAAGCTACTGATCCTGCAGGATGCTGAAGCTGTCTCAGTCAGCACAGACTGAGTGAGAGGCAGGTTACATTCATCCTGAACAGGCCACCAGTTTAAGTTCAAACAGACTTCAGATGTAACGTGTTAGGGATATACACTTTATATGAGTTTTTTAGAGTTTAAAAAACCTGAAACAATATTGGCCCATCTCAGATATATGTCCGTAGCAGTTTACATGTTGTCCAATATGTGCAAGAAATAGGGCAGCACAACATATCCTATCAGCCTCGACGTTCACAGGATGTACTATGTAAATTAAGTCAATCTAGCTCAAACACATCATGCTACAATTGTTTCTCCTTGATACAAAAGCAAAACTCACTCAGTTCTCATTTTCTGTGACTGATCTACAAGAAAAGTCTAATATCACATAATTTAGTCAGATTCAAGGGTTCTTGGATACATGGGAGTTTGTTGCTTGTGAGTGACATGCCAGGCTCTGCATGCACAACAAACCACCAGTCAATATCATTCTTGATCGATTTATCACACAAAGCAGGTTCTACTTTGGTTGTTTTGACTTAATTGACTCCCCCTACATAATCTGGAGGAAACTCAAAACATCACTATTTAAGTTTTGTCAAATATCCTGCAGCCGTAATGAAAAAAATGTTTTTTACAGAACTTAATGAGAAAAAGCTTCCTGGGGTAATCTATAATGATTAAATTCCCAATGAAGCTTACTGTTTTAGTGGAGTGATGATTAATGTATGTACATGGATATATTCATTTTATATCAGGATATTGGCTGACATTTCGCTGTTCTTTCTTTTTTTCTTTTTTTTTTTTACCACTTAACAGGATTGGCCCCCAAAATCCAGCATCTGTGTCACACATTCATTCGTCTATATCTGTACTCCCCTCTTCATATTGAGTTGCAGCCCTCTTGTAGGCCAGTTTGCTTCAAAGTCAATATTTACATGTCAGCTTCATCTACTTTTGATTGCTGGATTATACCAAATTGAAATAATAATGGACTTTACCTGATTTACCACATCAGCTCAGTTTCCCTGTATTAACCCCTCTACGTATGTTGATCCGTTGCCTCTGACATAACACTATGTTGCCTGTGAGTTTTAAAGGATGTATGTATTCCTCTTCTGAAATAAAATACAGGAAAAATGCTCAAATTGAGGAGCAGACAGTGTGTACTCAATATTGAACACTGAGGTTACTGCCCTGCTCTAGCAGAAATTAAAATCAATCTCATTTCAAACACAGGTCAAAGAAGTTAAATAGCATGAGGATGTTTTTCCTTTTTCCTTTTTTATTCCTGCTGTTTCCACGACACAGTTGAGGAACTGAAATGTCTTTCTGCTTGAAGGCTCCCACCTGGAAACATTTAATGAGGAGCCTCCTCTGCAGCAGGTTCAAATGAGCTCTTCCCAATTTGCCTCATGAGTCGAAATCAAGGTGGAACTATGAGTAAGCGTTTTCATCACATAACGTGAAGTTATGACAGGCGACTTACTGTTGCCTACGAAGTTTCAGAAAACTGTCCAGGAAACAATGTTCTCACCTGTTCTGCCTGACCGAACTGAGACCCGAGCTGTACCAGGTGTTCAGGACGGATGAAACCGTCCGAGTCCTCGTCACACACGTCGAACACCTCTTTGAGTTTCCTCACGAAAGTCAGCAGATGCTCCTGCTCACGAGTAAATTCTTCATCCATTTCTCTCTTCTTTTTTTTTTTTTTTTTTTTTTGCTTTCTTCTTCCTCTTTCGGGATGCTTTACCCCGACGTGACGCTCGACGGCACCATGTTTGCCTGCGCGCGTGTGTCACGAGAGGAGCTCGTGGATGCTGCTGGTGCTGCGCGCGAGAGGAGGAGTGATGCTCGGTGTTGGTGGACAGGTGACGACCCGGAAGAGAGGAGAAACAGAGCAGCAGCTTTTCATCACCAACTACGTGTAGAAAACCACTTCTTCTTCACCTCCCACTCAATTTGTCATCACTTTTTCACCTTCGTGAAAGTGTTTGGAGACAAGCTCGTTACCATAGCAATGATTTGTAGTAATATGGACCAAAGTCAGGAGTTTAAACCACACACGGGCTATTCTGAGTTACACCCTGCCATGCCTTCACAAAACACCTTACCACAATGGAGAAGTCAGGGTTAAACAAGCCCAGTGAACAGATGTACAGATGTACAGAAGAGTGAAAAGTGATCTACACTGTCTTTGCCCTCATTGATATTTGTTGAATTAAAAATGAAGTTGAGGCAAGCTGTTGCAGCTCCTTTTAAAAGTAATACTAATCCTTGTTTTACTTTGTTAAACACACTTTTATGCAGGACTGTCTCTGTATTATTATGCAGGACTATGATGTAGATGATGGTAATAATTATGATTCTGAATTATAATCCACAATTTGTTTTGTAAATGACCAGTGTAGTGTTTCCAGAGTTAAACCTGAAGATTGTGTCAGAGTCTTTTTGGGGCACCACTAATGTCAACTCTAAAGAAACGTCTCTTCTTGTACACCCTCCCTTGAATCATCATGGTTAAAATGGGGATTTTCTGTTTTATTTAGAAAATGATGCATTGGTGGCAATTTTTGAAGAACAATAAATCATCTTCTTCCACATAATATACCACCAGCTGTTTTTCTTATTAATCATAGTGTTGGCTTCCCTGTACTTTAGCACTTACAAAATGTTAATTCTAAGAAGAGATTCCTCAGAAGAAAAAGGAACACAATGTTGTTTCATCCTGATCACACTCATAGTAGACTCACAAAGAATAAGTCATCAGCACCAATTCCGCCAGAGGATCTGCACATGAGAATATGTTCAATGATAGATTAGATTTACTCCTCTATAACTGACTTTGATGTCAGTGAAATACTGTAGAGCCAATTTCCTTTTGGTGAATGGATAATGAAATCCATCCCCTCACTTTCTCTGGGTGCTAGTGGAGTAATGTTCACAGACTAATGTGATATAAATGCTTCATCGTCTTGAGGGGTATTTACCACAATGAGATAAATTTAATGTATTATGTGCACTTTAATCCTCCTTTGAGCTTGAGATTGAAAGTACTTCTGCTTCACAGAGACTCAACTTCGGAGTTGTTGATGCAGTTTATAAACATCTTGTTCCGTCTATCAATTACCTAATTCTTGGTCACTGTTATCCAGTTTCTCTTTTCTTTCTCAACCATCTGCAGAGGTTTTTTCATCTCGGAATTTTCTCTCAACAAAAGAGCAGACTAATGTGCAGGCTAATACATTCATCTTCAGGCCATTTGAGAATTAAAAAAAGGCATAACAGGGCATTAAAAACATTCCATGCTTTGTGTTTTGGGAGGTTGCTGGCCAGTTCCACAAATAAGAAAACAATAATTCCCTAAATTACAACAATCTGCATGTAGGGGTTATCAGAATAATCAAAAAACTAGAATGGGGCTCAGTAGAGTGCATACCCCCACCAGGGGCAGCCCCCCTCGTGGCCCAATTGTTGAAAAACACGCGCTAAACTGTCCTCTTGGGAGCCAACACACGTGAAAAGTGCCCTCCTGGGAGCCAAAACATGCGCTAAAGTGCCCTCCTGAGAGCCAAATTGTGCGCTAAAGTGTCCTCTTAGGAGCCAAAACGTGCGCTAAAGTGCCCTCTTGGGAGCCAAAACACACGCTAAAGTGTCCTCTTGGGAGCCCAAAATGCGCGCTAAAGTGCCCTTCTTTTCGCCCCTGCCCTTCAAAAAGTCTGTGCACGCCACTGCATCCTCTATCCAAGTTTTGTGGAAATCCATTCATTAGTTTTTTGTGTAATCCTGCTGGCAAACCAACAAACCAACCAACACATGGACACAGGTGAAAACATAACCTCCTTGGCAGAGGTAATAAAGAAGACAATGACAACTAGAGTTTGATTTGATAAATAAGGAAACAAAAATAAACAATCTCTTTGAAGCGGAAACTGACACATTTTGAAATTCTCCCCTCCTTCTCCCCTATTGTTTCCCTGTGGTATTACTAACAACAACTAACGGCCTGGCTATTATCCAAGGCAACCAACTGTAAGAATCCCATTTTGACCTCTCACAATCTCAGTAACACACGCAGTTGTATTTATAAGCAGGCAGGTTTTGCAACTTACTGACAGAAAAAAACCTTGTTTTGAACCGTCTCAGGTCCCAGTTACAAGGGGGTACAGAAATCATCCGGGGAACACACTTTAACCATTACCTAGGGGTAGTGAGCAGGAAAAACAATGCCACTTCCTGTTTTGGATGTGCAATGTCAGACTCGCTTCATTTGACCCTTCATCCATCGTTCATTTTTGCCGTAAAATCCAGCATAATGACAGGAAGAATTACATAGTGAAAGCGAGGTTTATGGGTAATCCATATGTGAATGGTGTCACTTTGTTTTACAGCCATTACTTTGCTTTTTAATCCAAAATGATAAGCAGAAGCAAGTTACCGGTGAATTGTCAATTGCCTATATAAATAATAATCTAAGTAGAATCAAAACATCAACGTCTAACAGCAATTAGAGCACAAAAAATGTAGTGTAAGACTCACATATTGTATCACAGAAAATGAAACCAATGTGTCAGTAACATCTTTGTCACCAGTGTTGAATTTCAGCACAACTTTAATTCAGTAGAGATGACAATGGATTTGTTTCAAGAGATCTTTAAAGTAGCTAATTACCAAGCACATCTATCACATCCTGGCAGCACCAGAAGACTTGTAAAGGAACATTCTGCTTGTTCCATATTTCAGTTTTTTGTGTCTTGATTAATATATTGGCACAGTGACATTTTTTAATTGTGGGCTCGTAAGACGCTGGCCTGCAGCTATTTATTCTCATCATAACATGTTGGGTGACCCGTGGACTCCAAAAAAGGAAATGTGTTTACAGGTTCCTCTTCCCCCATCGTTCTGTCTTCAAGAGGATGTCATACGTATTAAAAAAACAGAGAGAGAGAGAGAGAGAGAGAGAGAGAGAGAGAGAGAGAGGAAGGGGGGTTGAGAGAAGGAGGGATAGAGAAAGAGAGAGCCTTCTTACTCCTACCATTCAGTCTTCTTCTTGTGTCGAAGATGCAGGTTGTAAGTGGTGGACAATCACTTTGGATATACACTCTGCTCTTTTATTCCCTACAACTTTGCGGTGAGTATCATACAAGAGCTGTTCCGAAACATATTTTCTTTTTTGTGTGTGATCTCAGAGCTAAAAAAAATATTATGATAATATTGTTTCAACCACAAAAATATATTTATTGATGTTTTTGGCATTAAGAAGATATAAACAACAGTGAAAATGGCAATGAACATGTAACCATTAACGGAAATATTTCTGGCTGTTGTAAATGTATCAAATATTTAAGTTACAAGCAACATCTCTATTTCGAGTTTCATGTTCCTTTTTGATTTTTGTCATCAGCTGCAATCACCAGCTTGGTACAAATTGAGCGTCACCACATGTAGCAATAACAGCTGCTTCACAGCTGCACTGTTGCTCCAGCTCAAAAAGTATTTGGGAAACTCAAGTATGAGGCCTATGTTATACCTTTTTTCTCTCTTGTCTAGGAAGACTATCAGCTTCCACTTCCTCTCCCCCTCCCCCTCCTCCGGCACCTGAACTTAACATTTATTCGAGGTCAGGGGACTCAGTGGTTCTGGTGTGCCGGGCACCGGAGGGCCACCGCGGAGTTCTGTTCAGATTGTACCGATACAGAGACATGGTACTTTAACCTCTTGAGGACATGTGTTTGTTTTCTGTCGTGTTCCGTATCCTGTGATTGTATTTATTCTCCGTCTTTCTCTTCATTTATTGAGGTGAACTCTCAGGAGCTGGAGTCTGGTGCTGGGGAGGTCCAGTTCACTGTGAGGGTGAACGCAGAGGTCTCAGTCCAGCGTGAACTCTACTGCTGTCAGTACAAGAACCAGGAGGATCGTTACAGTGCCGTCAGTCCCTATTTGGAGCTGGAGCACCAAAAAGGTGTTTGTATTACATGCATTTCAAAAATCTAAAATTAAAACGAAAACGTCATACAAACCATTATAAATTTAAAAGGAAGTAGGACATTGATCTTATACAGGACAAATCCGGGAGGAGATGTGGTCTAAACGTATAACCGTTCATAGGTTTATCCGTTCAATCTGCACCCAGTCGAGATTCAACATGCGGTATAAAACAATAAACACTCCCATCCGCTCCTCTCCAACCCCACACGGCTGCATGCAGGTGCTCTCTGTGGTTTCCTTTTGTCCTCCGCTCTGTGGGTGTGTGCAGTGGTGTTACATCCTGCCCTTCATATAGAAACCACACACACACACACACACACACACAGAAAACGAGATCAAACACAACGTGTATTGGCTTCCAGTTGTTGACGGTTATTCTGGGAAGTTTGGCTAGCAACTGTGGCAAATAAAGTTTGGTAGCAATATCTTAGAAATGAATTATAATCCTTAAATTTGATCTTGTTTAGCCTCCAGCTGTTTGTGTTTTAGTCAGGTTATTTGTTTTAAAATGTTAACTGCTGATTCTACTCTGAAAGTTTCCTTTTTTTCTGGTTTTTTAATATTTTTTACTTTATATTT
Source organism: Sparus aurata (assembly GCF_900880675.1). Taxonomy (NCBI): domain Eukaryota; kingdom Metazoa; phylum Chordata; class Actinopteri; order Spariformes; family Sparidae; genus Sparus; species Sparus aurata. The sequence goes on along the minus strand of NC_044187.1, from coordinate 22,408,624 downwards.
CAATTTTTTTCAAAGTTTTCAATTTGTGTTTACTGGTGTCTGTGACAGTCTGTCAATTTTTCCACCTGCACATATTATAAATAAGGTCTCTAACTAAATGTATTTCCAAGTTTAATTGCCCAAAAAAACAAGGTTGTTGGCTTAATTCATCATTTTGAAGTAAATCTTGATTACACAATATAATGGCATTTAGATTGGTTCCATGTTGATTCTGTTTTCACAATGCAATTCTGTCTGTCACTGGGAACTAATTCTCCCGGGAAAGCGTAGGCTGAGAGGCATAATAAAAGAAGCTGTGCCTTTGAATGCAATTCCTTAAAGAAATGATACCACAGAATTATAAAGATAATTATCTAATTTTCCTCTTCCTTCCTGTACTTCTCCAGATCCTGGCCCTACTCACTCCACACACACTTTCCCTCCTCCGGTCTTGTCTGTTCAGCCCTCGACTGGTGTGGTAAAACGTGGGGACATGCTCTCCTTCAGCTGCTTGGTCCCCACCCTTCCTTCACGGCCTCAGTCCCAGTCTACCTCTAAAAACAAACCAGAGGCCTTCCTTTTGCTGAGGATGGCCGAGGGATCAGGGACGACATCCATTATCTCACAGCCGAACCGTGAATCCCAGCCGGGAGTCTTCACTGTTGGGCCAGTGAGGGGAGGAGAGGAAGGCCAGTACACCTGCCTCTACCAGATCACCAAAAGGAGAGGACTGGTTAATTCAACTGCCAGCAACATGATTCAGATCACTGTTACAGGTGAGTATGTCGCACTTAGAGCCCCTACCCAGCGCTGTGAATAAAATGTCGGCAATGTTAGTTTCTATAATCCAAAGATACATTGAAGGTCTATGTTTAAAATAACAACACAGGCAAAGGGGCATAGTTCAGATGACATCTTTATGAGCCGACTTCCTCAGTTGGAGAAAGAGGAGTTGAAGGGTCGTTACACAGTTAGAGAGATGATGCAGAGCAGAGGGAACAGAGAGAACCATTTCTGTGATTACAAATGCTGGTGTTTAAACCCAAACCATTATCTTTTCCTAAACCTAACCAGTGTTTTTTTATGCCTAAACCTAACAAGATCTTAACACAATTATGTCACAACATAAAATCGAAATGTACCATGCCAACATCTTTTCTGTGGATTGGGTTGCAGCGACGGCCCGCAAACTCTTTGCACGATGCCCTTAAGATTAACCCTGCTACGCCATTTATTTACGCATTTATACATCTTTACACTTAGCTGTTTTTTTTCTGGTTTTTCTTTGCATTTCTCAAAATAAAACAGATATTATATTGCTCTGGGATGTTTTTTTTCCTCTTAAATATTGTCTTTATATGTGATAATGTCCTTTAAACTTAATAAAATAGGTCAAACTTGAAATAGTTAAACAATTTTAACAAAAAACTCTGTTTAGCCTCATGTAAGACAAAAATAAACCAGAATATGCTAGATTGTGAGAAGTTAGAACTAGTGATTGTTCTTTTGCTTAAAGATGACTTAAATGATGAATTGATACACATGGCAGCACATTTCACTCTCTGTCCTCTTTCCTCGCCAGATGTGGTGTTGCCAGTGCCCACCCTCATTCTCCAGCAGCAGACAGACGTGTGGCATTTGCTTTGCACAGGGTCTCCGGCCTACCCCCGTGCTGTCTTCTCCCTCTACCGGGCCGATAATGAACTTCCTGTCGCCACTCACCCTGCCACCTTGATCCACCATCAGGCCACCTTCCCAGTGCCAGTCCAGGACACTCCCATGGCTTTGTACCGGTGCCAGTACAGTGTCCACCTGGGAAAGAAATGGAGCAGCTCTGAGCTCAGCCTCCCTTTGGCTGTAACCAGAGGTGCAGATTTAAAGTTGTTCTGTATGTGTGTGTATGTTTAGGTAATCTAACAAGAAATATGACTGTTTTCCTCTTTTCTCATCTTCCAGGAATTCCCCCTCCACCATCACAAGGTAGTTGACGATTGCACATCCTTATTTCATGCAATGTTTGAGTTTATGTGAATATTGAGTGGGAGGGAGACTTAAAAAAATGTCACACTTTCGGATAAGCTGTCTGAGCTTTAAGGAAACAACTGAAATACCTCCCCGAATCATACTTGTTCATTCTAAATAAAAAAATATATGTATTTATATATATATTTCTGTGTGATGTCTGCAGATGTGTCTGGTGTTGACTGGCCTCTCGTTCTGGGCTCTTTCTCCGCTGTGGTGTTGTTCCTCTTTTCAGTGGCACTCGTGGCTGTGGTTGCACGCAGAAAAGGTATTTCGTATGAATCTCTACTTCCTCACTGACACACTGTCTTGATTGTCTTCACTTGTGAAATGTTTAATTTCCTCTCTTTCTTCTCTTGTGATCCTTCCTTAAAAGTTAAAGCGGCAGCTGAGGAGAAGAAGAAAAGGTATTGTCTTTTGAGTGCTTATTAGTCTTTAGATAGTAAGTAAAAGTGTGTTTGTATTTGCAGAATCATCTTGTGGTCAGTGAGTGAGAAAGCCGTGAGACATGAGCAACATTTAGAGGCAGCTTTAACCGCAGATTTTCCTAAAGTTGGCAACATAATGACTGTTTATAACAGCTCAGACTTTGCTTGAATATGATATGTAGTTTTAAAATGTGTTGTAGCCAGCAGTGAAACAGGAGTTGCGCTTTATGAATCCCTCTGCCACAGCCTGAAAGCTCTGATGCTGCATTCATTACATTAATTTTCACATAATTTTGTACATAAAATACAATACTGCATTGCCACATGTATGTCTTGGAATTAAATGTTGCACTGCTGAACTGTTTTAGACAGGATGCAAAGTTCTGGACCCAGGTCCACTCCAAGGACCATGTTGTTGGTGAGTTTACAATAATATTTATTGCTAGTAAATTGTCTATTCAGTCAGTGTCATTTATCTTCTTTGGGATTATTTCAAAAGCACTGCAATGTATCACATTGGTATTCCAAGTGAAGAGATACACTGATACCAACCGCATACGTGCTTTGTCGTTTTGTTTTGCAGACCTTACACTCAGGCGTACAAGCTTCAACCCTCAGGTAAATATTTATCACTACATGAATCTGCAATTGCTAACAAACAAAAAACCCTGGATGATTCACCAACACTGAATAAGTTGGCAATGGCTTCCTTTTCCAGCTAAAGCCTGGCTGAGGTTTTGTGTTTGGTTCAGTTTGAATTGTTATGTCTGGACAAGGCTGTTCTTATGGTTTAGTGAGGTTCAAACACAAAGTAAACATGGTTAGGGTGAATAAAAAATCTGTTTCTGGGTTGCAGCAAACATGTCTAGGAAATGTCCCACCATCTTAATATCCAATCGTTTGGCGCTCACACATGTAGAACTGCAAAATATTGTAAAAATGTTGACATGATACATAAGACTTGTACAAACGTGAACATATCTATCGTTTGCAGAAATGTTAAAATCCCCAAAAAAATTTCTGGTGACTGGCCATCAAACTCAACTCCATTGGTTCATACGGAAGGCATGAATCTGTGAAATAGGTTACCTGTTCCATCTTTAAAGCAACATTATGTAGAAATTGGCATTTTGTGCGATATGGCGGCCCCCACAGTTTCTGAGTGCAACACCACTGTCTTAAATAAAAATCTCAGGTCTGTAACAATTTGTCAGACGTTATGTAGGTGCTGACTACAAACAAAACTCATTACATCATAACAATGTTTAAGTTGAAAACTTGTATGTTGAAGTAAACATGTAGGTAATGCTGTGATCCTGCCCTCTCACTTAAGTTACACAGTGCAGAAACAAGTGATAGAGACAGAGACATCATTCATTTTGTTACAAGACACTGTATCATCACAGTGACTTTGCAGTTGTCATTTTAAGGTAAAGAATAACATAATATTGATTTGTTGTTGCCGCAAACACCTGAACACGGGAGTGTAGGAGTAAGTGGCACATTTGTTGAAGACTTTTGGAGCTGGATTAAGAGATGAGAGTGACTTTATTGTCACCCATGTCTATACAATTTATTATATTGCATTTACAGGAGCGGGATGGTTTGTATGTGACTGACTCAAAATTAACTGCATTGTCCTTTTTCATCCTAATGAAGGAATCAGGCTCTTGACACACAATACCTGCTAGTTGGATCAATTCATTGCTGGTTTTGGTCTTTTGGGATTTGTAGACAATCAGAAAAATAGGATATCACCAGACTCATCCTCTTAGCGGGTTATACCTCGCAATAGCATTAGCCTTCATTTTGACATGGAAATCCGTTGCTTAAGGCCGATCATGTGCAGTCTTCTGACATTAGTCTCCTCTTCTCTTCTTCCTTCTCTTTCCTCTGGTATTTCTGGTATTTCTGGGGCCTCGATGTTTCTCCTGTGGATTCACAATGACAAACAACTGTTGACTTCCCTGATCCCTTTGCTGTAAACACACTTGAACACACATACGTGGATGCACACAGATGAACACATGCACACACTCGCTGACAATCACAGAGCACACTGTGAACCCACACATCTTCCTTATTAGCACTTGAGCAGGGTTTGGATCCACCTCTCATTAGTTTTAATCACTTTCATTAACGTGCTTGATGAAGGGCTCTAATTAGACTTCAGGCTCTCTCCTTCCCTCTGTGTTACTGAACAAACATCTCAGTGGACAGAGCGCTGGTGTATCCAGCTGATGGCAAGACTAACCAGCTGTCATGAAAACACCCAGGAACTGAATATCATCTGATGTGTCCAAGTCTTAGCTGTGTCCTTTTTATCCTGTTCTATTACACACTGTGGCAACACAGCGAAGAGATACACTGTTTACTTTTGTTTTGAATTGGCAACTACAAATAACTTACAAATGAATATTTATCAAGATCGATATGTATTGAGGACAACACCAGAGAAAGTCACTGTTGATTCAACTCTGTTGATAAGAGGCATTTTCATGAAGAGTAAACTGGAAACTATTAGTTTGAATCTACTTGGACTCTCCATCTCTGTTTGAAATGCTCTGTATTAGTTTCTGTCTCTTTAAGGACCACCTCTTGAATACTCTGTCTCCTCTGATTGGTCAGCTCATGGATGCTTAAGCCTGCACCCCCCTATGTGTCTCTGGTCAGCTTTGTCCCCTTTTCAGCCTGAATATAGGCATAAATTATGCGAATGTTTGAAATGGCAACGTAGGGCGATGCTAAGAAGTCATGGAATTAAAGGTGGGACTGCTGATGTGTTGTTTCAGGCCCATCAGGGGCGATGTCTTCTGTGGGAGAGAAGAGCTCCAGATGGTACAGACTTTGGGCTTTAAACTTTCAAGACCTTTTACATGGACGATAACCTACGCAAGAAGTGATAATAAGAAGCATAATAGTTCTTTAAAAATGCACAACTTTTGCTCTGATGCAGCATGAAATCTGCAAAGTCACTAGTAATTGAAGTAATGAAAGAGATGCAGAGGAGTAAAATTATAACATTTTCCCTGCAATCTGTAGTGGAGTGGAAGTAAAAAGTAGAAGAAAAGGGTAACACTGCTACTTATACTCAGTAAAGGTGTACCTCAAAAATGTGCTTAGTTGTGTTCCATCACTGCAGAATTACAACGATATTCAAAGTGCAGCAGAAACATAATTGTCAAAAGAGGGATGCTGAAAGTGGGGCAAAGAGGGGCACAGATGAGTTTAGAAAAGAGGAAACCCATTGAGGAAAATGTTCACCTCAAAGTAGTCTTTCATCTTCAGATCAATCATGCTGGAGACCCCACTCGTGTTCCAGGAATGTCAGAAAATGAAGATGTATCGATAGTGATGAAAGTCATACGAGATTATGAAATACTCTCTCACCAAGAGCAATATGAATTACGCCACATGACAGTATACTTCAACTTCTCATCACAAGTCAATAAGAAAACAACACGAGAAAAGAAATTACTCAACATTACATGTAGTAGTACACACACACACACACACTTGAACAGGTTATGATGTTAATATGACATGGTTGAGGTTAGTCATTTTAAAAACAGAGCTCATAGAGTACACCTCAAACAGGGAAGTGGAGATTGATGGGAAATGCTCGGCCACCGAAAGGGTTTTTATTAAATCAAGGATTGGTAAAGTTAACAGGCAACAAGGGGACATAAAGGACTGAGATCTGAGATCTCGTCTTTAACAGCTTGTACCTGTGTGTTCATGTGTGTTAATGTGTGTTTATGTGTGTTTACATACAGGAATGGGCCAGCGGAGATACAACTACAGAGACAGCATCCAGATCCCCTTTATGGAACTCACTGTCCACTTTCACAACCCCAATCCATCCGATCCATTAGAAATGTTTGTTTTCTCTTTCTCTCTGTCTCTGTCGCTCTGTGTTTATACTTTTTATTCCAGTTTATCAGTGTAGCATCAGTTTGAGGTTACACAGCAGGACAGGAAGAGCTATTTCCTCAGTTCCCATTTCATGTGTAGCAGTAAAATTGCACAATTTGACAGGACACAGTTTGTTTGTTTTTCCATGTAAGCGAGCCGGTGAATCTAAATACATTCTTCATCATTATTATTATTATTATTAAGACCTTGGAGAACAGCAGATGACAAAACAATCTCACCACTAGGCCCTTTTTAGTAGATTCTATCACAGGATCCTCATCAGCTACCAAATTGGATTTGAAGTGAGTTTGTTTCGTCAAGTTATTTTCCTATCTAACTGTTTTTAACTGATATGAGAAATGATTTTGTTGCGCTATTTACAGATTTTCAGCACATTCCAGCACCTTTGCGACGTAAACCACTCTGCACACACTTTAACTCTGTATGGAGCTTTGAACATCACATCGAACATTGTAGTGATAATAACAATGTGAAAAGCAAAAGAAAAATCCAAGGCAGTCTTCTGGTTAAATAACCTTTAGACAGATGTCTAATTAAAACATCGCCTTAGATTTTGCTCTTCCTTTTTTTTTTTTAACTCCAGTGTTTCCTACCAAAGAGCACCATCATCACATTTAGTTTTTACTTCCTCTCCAGACTTTTTCTTCCTGAATAATAAAGTTTATTTATATAGAACTCAGTGTATCAGTTCTTTACAAGTTAAAAAAGAGAAACTCACACAGAACATCCACACACATATAACACACAAGTTATTCATTTAAGGTATGTGTTACACATTACGGTGACAAACAAATTACCCAAATCAAATGAGGGGATGATTAAAATAGTGATTTAGTAAATACACTTGTGACCATCTTGTGGTGGGAATAAATACTTTGTAAGGAGTATTTATTTTTCTGACAATTTTTTACTTTTACACTGCTACACATTAACACGAACATCTGTACATTGTACTCCTTACATTTTTAAAACAGGCTTGCCACTTTGGTTTTAATGCATTTGAGGTGAATTAGCGATAATGTAAATGTCTCATATTTGACCATGCAGCCCTCTGGCTGGATTTTCTGATTTCCTCGATTTCTTGCTGCTCAGGACATTTTACCAACCCAATATGTCAATATCTGACATCCTGGGAATGAGGCCCCTGAGCCTGTACATTCTTACTTTTACTTTGGTAAAGAAGTGGACTCAGTACTTTTACTTCCAACAGAGTCTTTTGCCCCCTCTGCCCCTTCACTACCAACTACTACTTCCCTAGTTCTGGTTGCCCTAGCTCAGATGCCCATTCAAATGCAGCCTTTATCTTAATCTCAAAGGGACTATTGCTGGTAAAATAAAGGTAAAATAAATATAAAACAAAATAAATGTAAAATACTATAATCTGGAGCTAGGATATGATGACGCAGCTCACATATTTCACATGTTCTGGCATACCTGTATTGATACAGTGTGTAGTGATTTGAGGGGAAAGACAGCAAGCAGCACTTCCTGAAATTTTCCTGCTGCAGTTTTGCTAAATATTCTGCAGAGGGCACCGTTTCGATATAATTTGAATGCCAAAAAACACACCTACAGTGCAGCATACAAAGCAGGTCCTGTGCTCGCTGAAACAATGTGATTGTGACGTGCATGAAGCTGAGCAATCCCAGTGTGACCACAGTGAGACAACGGCCATGGACAGGTCCAGCTGACTTTTCATCATGTGATCATTGGAAAAGCACCAACCCCAAGGACCCTCATATCTACATTTTCTTTCTACAGTTGAAGTGAATGGGCTGCGACTTGAATACTGTGTGAAAGTCAAAAGGTATATGGACTCAGGAGGGAGATGCACCTCACACCTGTTTATGTGGTTTTTATGATGGACAATAACTCAGCAGAGGACTGTCATTGTACTTCAGGAAGCAGCAGAGGCCAATTCTGCGGTAGCACTGAGTTTTGTTACGTTTTACTGGCCTCTGTAGCAGCACACGGGCCTCTCTCTGTAGCACACAGACACAGATATTTATTCCTTTCTTTTTCATACGCACAGACAAAAACAAGATGTGAAGCAAGGGCAGACATAGATGAACTCAAGGGTTTGCAAAGCCTGCATGATGTCCAGCTCATATTCATGTCTGAGTCATAGTTTGCTCTTCCTGTGCGGTCACATGCAAGCACATGCACTCACAGTGGAGATATTCAGCTCCAGATAATGGCATTTGGCAGATCTGTTTGCCTACGAGACAGAATAATGATAAGAGGTTCAACATGCCAATGAGTTCAAGTGGCACACCGGCTTGTGGCAGCCTCACCCTGTGATTCTCTGTGTGTGCGTATGAGTCAGGTCCATTAATAAATGACAAAATCTCAAAACTAATTGTACTGTAATTGCCCTTTTTGATTGCACTCCATGCTGTGTCCATATGCTAAAGGAGTAGGGCATGAAGTCTAAGACTGGGAGGTGTTGGCATTTCACCCACACCCTGAAAACTTTACCAGACAGGTTTGGTTCATAATTTAATCTGATGCAATGTGCTCCATTAATTTACTAAATCAGGACTAAAGTGAGGATTTAGATTGGGAGGCTAGTCATCGTCTTCACTAGATTATCTCAAAGAGAAACATAGTTGGTTTGTCCATCTTTCTGACCACATCAGACACATTAGCACATCAGCTTTCTTGTCTCTGTCAGCTGCTTTACAGGAACCTTCAGTAATATAAACGAGACAACCTCCTTTTTCAAGGCAAAAACCAAGATAATGTGTAATATTTGTCTTGCAAATACAAAGCATGAAATGTAAGTTATACAAGTACTTTTAACAATTTTGCTCACTTCGCTGCAAAGGTGACTGTATGTGCAAAAACATTCAGACAACACAACGCAACACAACATAGAGCCTACATGACAGTTTCCAATGTGGTTTTACACATTTAACAAGTGACTCCAGAGTAATTTTGAGATAAACCAAACCAAGGGCCCTTACAGTGGCAGACTCAGGATGTTCGAGGGGCAGGGACAAAAAATAAAAAGGGCACCTTATGTACGGAGAAAGTCGTGATGTATTTATGTAAGAGATGACACTTCACAATGTTTTGCCCACTGAAAGGACATCCAAGAGGGCACTCTGTCATAATTTATTAACCATAGGGGCAGATAAATCAAGCCTTATCAATGTTTTATCCATTAATTTATTCCATTTAATGTAAACATTAAAAAGCACTCAAACTGACTGGTATCTCAAAATTATTAGTATGAAACCTGGTTAAAAAATGGCAGACTCAGTACATCCAGCCGTAATCATTGACAGTTTGGAACGTGTGCCGGGCCACATGACTGCTGGCTCTTACACACAGAGGTAGACGATTATGAATATCGCAGCTACCTCCACCTTAGGGAATCATTTTGTTTGTCATTGAGTCTATTTACCTTTCTTTTCCAAATATTTAAGGTGTATCTTGTTAGAACAACTCAAGAAATGCCACATTTTCTGTTGTTTTGTTTTCTGTATGTTTTATAATTTATCTTGATGTCTGTTTGTAGTTCTGATTTTCCAGATTTTTTTTGAGGACATAATATTTGACAGAACACCACATTAATAGGCATGTACCGGTGCCGATGGGGATTTGCAGTGCACTAGTGTTTGGTCCTCTCGTCCTTCTTCATACAATGAAACACAGAGTGCATAAAAATCTGCTGTCACTGATTTATGATGATTCTCTGTGACTCAGCTCTGCCATTTTATTCCCCCTTGTCCCGAACATCAAAGCTGCACACCCACATCAAGCATTGCCATTTGCAAAAAGGCTCATGTATGAGGAAATCAAAAGAATAATCTCTGGATCCCTTCTATTGTCTGTTGACAGTACACATTCAAACTGGAGACGGGAGGCCTGTGTCTGTAGCATCAAACATGCTATAGTAACTGCATGAATTGATGTCGCACATACATAAAGGGCTATATTCTATGACTATGTACGGAGGCAGTGGAGGTATTCAGATCCTTTACATAAGTAGAAGTAACAATACCAATATAAAGTCACTCGGTTAAAAATGCTAATTTTATGCTGCCAACTTTTACTCCTCTATCTGCTGTTGGGTTGTTTCTTTATCTCAAACTGGGACCGGATGTCCAAAGCTGTTTCCCCGTGGGTGACACTTTGAGCATGAAGCGAGTCAATTAATGGAACTGAACTGGGATCCTAGTACTTTTACCTCTAGAGTCCCTTCATGAGCAGGTCTGCTGAACGTGCAAATGCAAGGTTTTCGATGATACATTATTGATTCATCAATATTTACTTGGGTTTAATTTCAGCTTTCATTTCAAGAAAAAATGAAATGTAGTGAAGTAAAAATAGCATAAATTGGCAGTACTTAAGTACCTTAGAATTATACATAATTACAGTGCTTGCATGAGTACACTTAGTTACACTCCGACACTGCGATGGAGAGACAATTTTCTACACGCACACACACAAACACCCACACAAAGTTACACACATTCGTCTGGATACACAGAGGAACATTTCCTGCACTCAAAAATCAGCCACATTTTACAGTAAATCTAGGAACGACACAAATGCACACACGTACACATAGACACGTCTCCTTCACTTCCTTTCATACTTTTGTCCTCTTGACAAAGAGGCATTACAAGACTGGCTGCTAATCCTCCAAACACAGTCTGTCTCACACAATGCCGCCTCGCCTCCGTGCCAGCAGGACATTGGAAGAAAGTGATAATGAAATATCATGGAAATGAGTTTGGAGCTGAGCAGGTGATAAACAGGTGTGCAGGCTTCTGTGTTGGTCAGCACATCTGAAAAAGGCAGCCAGATTAGATAGGAGGGAGAGAGAGAGAGAGAGAGAGAGAGAGAGAGAGAGAGAGAGAGAGAGAGAGAGAGAAGTTGGACAGTGCAGGTTTTCTTGACCTGTCTGGCCTGGTTGCTGTGTTTGAAAAAAACAAACAATTATCTTTATCTTCGACTCTTGACAAAACAGAAACAATGCTGAACGACTAAACATCACCTTCTGCGACACCTAGACTTGGCAACGTGGCTATATGAGGGTAGGTGCCTCATGAGGAATGGAGCTTATTAATAATTTTGAGCACCTAAGTTGCTGCACCTCCACCATAATAATGTACCGGCAATGTCACTGGGCTGCGTCCAGTCAGAATGAGGCGATAAATTATTCACAGGAGATTGGGAGGTCACTAAAGCGTGGTCTACTGATCTCTCTCTCTCTCTCTCTCTCTCACACAGACACACAGACACACACACACAGACACACACACACACACACACACACACACCATTTATGCTGTTTCTGATGGAGCCTAATAAGGACTGAACATAGAGCAGATAATTGATGGAGGATATGTGGCGTTTATGTTGTGGCAAAAACATTGTGACTGTGCTAACAGGTCAGGCCCTGATGGAGACAAAGAAAAAGTGGACTGACTGGCTCCAGTGTGGTGCATGAGTTTGTGGAAAAACACTGATTGTTTCACAGAATTGTTTATTATGTCTGACTCACTGAGTCAGATCCAAAAGCAAAGAATAGATTAGAACAATGTTTAACCATAGAGCAGCTATCACTTAAGATTTAATGGGCCTTATGTAGCTTCATTCAGCTCTGAAATACTTATTAAAGATGTTAGAATTAGCTCAGCATTTTTCCCCACAAATTATATGAATGACATGTTGTTGATGTTGTGCAATTATTGTTTTGATATTTTTGAATGAAGGCAGCTGTTAACCTTCCCTGACCCTAACCCATGCAGGATGAGACTGTTGTTAATTATACTAATGTTACCTCCAGTAACTTGAAAACATATGCTGGGTATGCATTTAGCAACTGAAAGTGCCATTCTAGCTCTCCACTCCCATTGCATTCATGTCACAACACCGCTGTTGTTCCAATCATTGGTGCTACCAGTTTGGTGCACTACCAACAGTTGCCAATGCTAGCTAGCAAACCTTAGGCCGGCATGCTGGGCGCATACTGCAGAAGTCAGCCATTTTTTTATGTTAACTAGCAAGATTCTTGGTCCCTAAATGTAACACATATACCACGTGATACCAACGGCGTCATACCATTGGCTCACAGAAATTGGAACCGACTGTCAGAATTCTTACACAGAGATAAACAAAACAATCATTTTGGATTGACACTTATTGACAATTATAATTATAAAACTTTTATTCTGCACCTTTCTACAAGCTCTGTGGATGTATTATTTTTGAAAAGTGACTTTAAAACATATTCAATGTGTCCTGTAACACTTTTGAAAATAGTGTTTTTGGCCCTATAATCTTTCAGTGGTGATGCATGAAAATAACAGAAAACGAAGCTATTTATTGGATTAAGACTGTATAGACTGAGCTGCCAGTTCATATGAAACACTTCAACAATGTCATTAAAGGAATAAAGTTCACCAAAAAATAAAAAATCAATCAGTATCTACTGTCGATGAAGAGACATTTTTTTAAGTGCTTTTTGACATGAATTCTTCACTGTAGCTGCCAAGCTAAAAGTGTGCACCCAGCACGTACGGGGTCTTAATGTCTTTTAAAACTAATTTGGGATTTAAGAGATTATGGAGACTTGGATTACACTGGACGGGCTGTATGGAGCCAGTTCATGTATTTCATTCTCTTGTTTTTTTTCAAAGAAGTCCTCATCTACTTCAGTTGTTTAAGGGAATGCTGCGACTCTGTTTCCCGGTGAAGCTCCAGAAATGTGCTGTGAACTCTTCATAGGCAAGAGGGTCAGTAGATAATGACTGCATTTTCATTTTTGGGTGAATTTATCCTTTAAGTAACAATGGGATTAATTCTCCTTGTGACACTGGCTATAATGAGTGTTGGTGCTGCACTGGAGTCCACTACGCTGAGAGGTGCTTTCTAACTTTATGTCCCTCTATATATGTAAATGGAGTCAATATAAGAGACAAGTTTCAGTTTAACGCAGTCAATGCAACTGCACCACGGCCTGTGAAATGACCACACAGTTGACAGTGTCAATAAAAACTGAACCGACTGAGCTGTAAGAAAGGGTAGGATTTATTGCATGGCTATTGTGCGGGATTGCAGTTGATTGTGTAGGTGTAATAAACTTTAACTCAGTGTAGTAAGTCAGTAAAGGCATGAAAATGGTGATGATACATAGTATTTCTATCAGATACTGTACAAATCCAAATCTAAAAACAAATAATAGGTCATTAATAACTCTGACATGGCATTCTTCTTAAATTGACATTCTTTTCAGTGCAGTATTATTATCATTATTATTAGTGTTTGCCTTTTTACAGTCATTCGTCTCAGAGTTTTCCAGCCCCAAGTGTTTATCCACTAATAGGTAGCCCTCCTCCTCCGTTTTCTCTGCTCCACGCTGAAGGACTCTTTTAGTCCACCACCAATCCTTTTCCTCGCTCCCAATCCTCCTGACCCCCTTTGCAGCCTCAATCCCTGACCTCGTTCTCACTTCACATTCTCTCTTTCCTACTCTTTGTCACCGCTCCCTCCTCTAGTCTGTTCCCACTTTTCTCATACCGTCCTCCTTTTTTTTTTAAATCACACAGTCTTTCAGCCCTCCGTTTCAAAAACAATAGATCTGGGTGAGCTTTTTCTGCCAGTCCTTTAGTTGGAAACCTCGACATCTCCTCAGTCGTCTTCCTCATTGTGTCCGTTGACCAGGCCCGACTCCCAGCGCTGTACCAGAGGGGTCTTCTGTCTTGGGGTCCGGGGACTGTGGAGGACCTGGGCGAAAAGATGGGAATAAGCAGCAGTAAGCGGTGACTGCAACGTAAAAGACGCAGGAAGACAGAAAAAGAGAGGGAGAAGAAAAAGAGGATAAAAAAGTAGAAACATCATATGTGCGAGAGTAGGAGACCAGTAAGTCATCACAGGAGAAAGTAGGGAAAAAGATAAAAAAGAGTGGGATGAATTTCCTCCAAAGGATATCTCTTTGGATGAGCATCATTAGCTCTGTTAGTCAGAGGGAGGTTAATGCGGCTGTGATCCGGGGCCATGTTCAGTATGACTAAGTCAACAACTGAGACCAATTGCTCCCGTGATCCTCCGTTTATTCCTTAATTGTAATCAGGGACCAGGTCTGTGCAGAGAACAGATAACCAACCGGCAGAGAGACGGGAAGAGAGAGAGAGAGAGAGGGAGCGCGAGGGAGTGAGAGGAGAGGAAGAAGCAAAACGTTACTAATGCTAATGTCAAACTGAGCCATGAAGCTCAAACCCGGCATGTCAATGCCAGACTGAATTAAGGAGCTAAAGCCACGGAGCAACACTCCACTCTAATCAGAGATACCACAGTTTCAAAGAGATGCAAGACCCACAAGGCAGGTAACGGAAATCAGTGGGATTCTGAATTGACTTTCCTCTTTCTCCGCTATTGACTGCACACACACACACACACACAACCCCATTCTACAGTCTTTCCCTCCCGCTCTGTCTCAGGGCTGTTTGCCTTTTTCCCTTATCTGTAAAGATAAGCTCCTTACTGTGTGTTCCGTCTGCTATCAGATGTTTGTGGCCCATATTTGGTGCAAAGGAGATGCTGACATCCTCCCAGCAGCCTTTCTTCATTGGACCCTTTACAATCTGGTGCACTTTCAAAACATGCGTTCACAATCATGCTGCTGAGAGACTAATTGAACCCCCAAAGCAACATTGCGATTCATGTCAACTCTCAGTTAAAGAAGTTTTATGATTGTGGAACCTGATATCTTGTTAGTTGCCTTTGAGGGAGACTCTGGAAGGTGATTTGCTTACATTTTCATGTTCTATACTCAGAAGCGGGTGGGGTCACTGTGTTAATTTACCGAGCAAAAAACACTTAATAAATGTCACTAAAAGGTCTGGCATTTTTTTTCCCATGGTCAAATTTAGCAAGTAGTTACTATGAAGGGAGCTGTAATCGCTCAACTTCATTGCAATAGGATGACGGGGATCGCTGACTCACCTCTGGACGGTTAATCTTCTCCTCTTCAGCTTGGGCCGGGGGCCACAAGCCGAACTTGCCAACTGACTGGCGTGCTGCAAGAGACAGAGAGAACAAAACAGTGGCTGAGGGCAGGATGAGCAAGAGCAGCGCAGAAATGAGTCAAAAAACTATCTCTGTCATTTTGTTTTTGCTCCACACTGTGAGCAATGAAGCCTCCTTGAATTAAATTAAAAGTGAACACGGTGAAGCAGCAGAGAGAAATGGTTGGAGACAGACAGCACTGCAGAGGAAATTAGGGAGAAGAAATGTACTTGATGAACATGAACATGAAACAGAAACAAGAAAGTAGGCACCAGAAATGAAAGGATATGAAAAATGTTTTATGACTCATAGTCTATGACACATGATTGCTTGATCATTTCCCAACAGTCACTGTCATTCAGGAGCTGCAGTGGCACGCCCTGGTCATTGTGCCACACAGTTGTTGGTCACATTTTCATTCATACACGTCACAAAAACACACTAGCAACCCTCCCTGTCAACAAAACACACACACAAACATGCACTCCACACTGCCCAGCTGAAGTATTCAAAAAACGTTATCACGACTGTGATTTTGCACCCATGCTAGCCTTCACTTGGAAGCTATCTAGTCATTATTTTTAGCTTCAGCTGATAATCAATGCTTTTCTTATTTTTTCACACTTTATCAAGTGTATCCAACACTTTCAGCAAGCCAGTTTAACCATTCATTCATCAAAGCCTAATTTTCAGCAAACTACCTGTTTAGCTGTTAGCTGTTTACTGATTACTTTTAATTAGCCTTCAAGAATCCATGAGGCTACTAGTAGGCTACTTACTAAATTACGCTTTTGCTATTTCAAGTGTTTATCCTTCTTGGCTAACTATTTCGACTTTTCATCCATTAGTCTAATTTTAGCTATGTATTTTAAATGAAACCTTTACATAGAACTATTTCCTATTAGCCTACTTTTAGCTAACTGTTTATCCAATATTTTTAGTTAACCATTTGAATTTATCATCCATTAGCCTACTTATAGCTAGGCCTGTCTTTTTCAAAACATAATCTACTCTAAGCTATTTCACTCGTTATTCAAAGGCCTACTTTCAGCTAACTATTTTAGCAGTTCCATGTAGCTATTTCAACTGTTTACAAACACTTATGAAGTCTAATTCAACAGTTCATCCATTACGCTAACTGGCTATTAAACTGTTTATCTCTCATATTTAGCTAATGATTTTAACTGGTTATCCATTTTTTAATTAGTCTACTTCAAAAAGAATCCATGAGGCTACTGGTAGGCTACTTACTTCATTACTCCTTAGCTATTTCAAGTGTTTTCCGGCTAATTATTACTTGCTCGCTGGTAACTTGCTACAGTTACTCTCTCACACTCCCCAAATGGAAACTATGTTCAGCTAAACATAGAAATGTCTTTGTTGAATCAGAATTGTAATTTACTACACACACCTATGTTTTTTATAATTGAGCAAGTCCACAATCTTTCCATATTCCCCATGTAACTGCAGAAGTGAGATACAAGTGAATCACTACTCTACAGTACATGCGCACCATTGCAGCAAAATTGGAATGATATAGAGATACATTTCCTCTCAGCAGCCCTGTATTTCACATTTGCTCTTATTGTCAGTAGTTTCTATGAGTCTCAGCACAAGAACTAAAAACACGTTGTATGCACTTTTTGAACGCTGGATTTAGGCCTCTGATGAATATCGGACTCTTCCATCACGCTCCGTTGCTGACACAATTAAGTGTCGAGATACAACTGTTCCTCATCTCAACTTTTGCAATTAATATGACAGACGAGGCACTTTATTTATTGTGGAGTTACAGAATTTTATTTTCTTGTCAGCCAGCTTATGGTCTCCGGTGCAAAATTATTGCTCATAACCAATAACACTGGTTTCGATAGCTGATTGTGGTTTTCCACTGACCATGAGAAAAATGAAATAATGTGCTCACTGTGCTGTTTCAGGGGTTTTTCATCATCTCACCACCACAGATATAAGAATTACACACAAGCTCAGACACAAGCAACCACACACAAACACATTTTCTGTGTCTGCTTGTGGGTGCAAGCAGAGCCAATTACACCCTCCTCACACACTTTTCTTCCTAGACCAACACTCAGTGCTATACACTTACCTGCTGGGGGTCCAGTTACCCCCCTGCAAGATGAACCAGGGGAATCAGGAACAGCCAGTCCATTCAATGAAGTAGACGACAACATTGGACTCTTTCCTTCTATGCTGGCTGGCCTCCCTCCTCCTCCCCCTCCTCCCATCCCCCCTCCTTTTGAACCCTCCGTGCCCCCGTACAGACTAATCCTTTGCTTGTGAAGCTCCTTCTCCCTCTCCTGAGCCTCCCGGATGTCCTGTTCCACTTTAACCACATTGGTTGAGGAGCGCAGCTTGAAAAAGGGGTTCTCCTTGGGTGCGACCTCTGCCTCTTGTTCCTCCTGTTCCTGCTCTCTACCCTTAATCCAACCATGTCCTCCTGTCCTTGATAATGCGATGTTTGGACGTCCAGAGTCAACTACAGTGACGGGCTTGGCCTCTGGTTTGGTGGGGTAGAGTCTCTGTTCTGGGACACTCAGGTTATTTTCCAGGATGATGACCTGACAGCCTCTTCCCTCAGAGAAGCCTGGACCTCGGGGAGTCAGAGTAGTGGAACTCCCTCCTTTTGCTGAATTTGGGCTCTGTGTAAGACTCCTCACAACACTGGAACCTTCTACGGTTGATGAGATGTCGTCCTGGTTCTCTAGGGTTGAAATGTCACTCGCAGAAGACCAGGACGTCACCTTACTCCTTGTCGACACAGTCAAAATTAAGTCATCGGGTGTCTGAAAGGCCTCAAAAAGCTGCTTCTTCTCTTTAAGTTGACGTACTGTGCCCTTGTCATAGATGCCCGGAACTTTCCCAAGCTTGACCAGATCTTGTTCCCTCCGAACCTCCTCATGGATCTCATGCTGCATCTTTTTGCCTGCAAACTGCCTGTCTTTGCTTTGACATCTGTCAGGAGGAGCAGTTAACGACTGGCAGAGAACAGTTTTCCGCAGAGGGAGTTCTACATACTCTGGTTTGGTGGGTGGATTCGGCAGCCCTCTGGACCTTCTCAGGCTGTGCTCACGCTCAATAGCTCGTCGGATTTCCCTCTCAATGGGAGTCTCTTTGAGTGCCGCTGCTGGAGTGCCTGTAGAGATGGTAGTGTTGCCCTCTAAAGTGCTGCATGGGGAGAAGTCTGCTGAAACTCCACTGTCACTCTGGCTGTCATCATACGAGTCACTCTCCATCCTGGCGTGTTTAGAAGACACAAATCTGTATCTCTCTGTCTTGAGCTCTTGTGTTCGGACTGTTTTTGAAATTCTTAACAGTCCTCCGCCTTGTTGCTGCTCAACTGCCTTGTTCCTTTCAAGTCCACCCTCTATATGCCCTTCCTCTCCACCTGTTTGCTCGCTTTCTCCCTCTGTCCTTCCCCCCTCCCGGCTGTGCCTTTCTCTCACAGCTACGACACAGCCAGAGCCCTGAGAAGCTGCCCCGCCCTGATCGGACAGCTCCATGGCAACGGTCGACAAAGGTGGAGAGCCCTGGCCGAGCACCTGTCGTGCGGCTTCCTGGTTTGCTCCCCTGGGGGCGAGTTCACATTGACTCTGGGTCAACAGCTCCTCCCTCTGTTTGACCGAGGGAACTGAAGGCAGATGTGAGGTTTGTTCGATGCAAACTGAACATGAGGGCTGGAGAGGCTCACTCCTGATATCCAGCATAGAACATTGCTGCTGACAAGACATAATATCACCACTCACTTCCTCTTCTTCTTCACTTTCATCAGCGAACGGAGGGGAAGACACAGTATATTCATCATCCAAATTGTTTCTGTCATAGGGAGAATGATGAGTTGAATTTATCACAGAAGCCGCAGCCCCTGACATATTATTTTCAGGTTCACTGTTACCATCTGGTAAGAAGTCCATCTGCGTGACATTCTCCCCTTTCATCATATTATCTCCTGTCATCTCCTCAGGTGTAGAATCCTCTCTATCTAATGGCTCGGTGAGAGGAGGTGCATGTGGCCAATCTTGACTATTCTGGCTATCGGGGGACATGAGATCTTCTGTTGCGTTTGACATTATCTCAGCATCACTGATCCACTCAGCCACCTCCCCCTCTAGACTGGAAAAACCCTCTGTCTCAAAGCATTCTTCTGTTGATAAAGCGCTGATGGGAGGAGGAGGCGGTAAAACATCCTCACATAGATCAATGGACTCCTCAGATTCCCTACGAGTCTGTAGTGCCTCTGATGGTTGGGCAACTTGTTCTGATTCTGTCACAATCTCTTTTGTCTCCCCGGAGGTGCAAACACTAATTCTTGTTGATTCCTGATTTTCCAACTCAGTAACATCAGCTATTTTGGTTCTTGATAGTGTTGGGTTTTCTGCCAAAGTTTCGTCTTCAACTCCAGGCTCCAGGATGTCAATGTCCTCTTCAGGTTCTGCCCTCGGTGCCTTTTTGTCTTGCAGAGGGGACTCATGGCTCGTGATTGCACCCACTTCACCTCTCGCCCAGGACTCATTGACCCGCTCATCTAGTGAGTTGACAGGACCCTTTTCCTGCCAAGCCTCAGGCTCTGATGCCATGGTGACAAATCTGCTGATGTAAAACCGTTTGGAGCAGTCAGGATGTTCGGCCAGCAGCCAGTCGGTCTGAGTGAAAGCAGAGGAACACAGAGGCGAAAGGGGAACAACAGAGTGATTAACGCAGTTCAACAACAAACACGGCCACCCATTTCACATCCCATTATTACAGCGCAGATTAAATTACTTGCTATAGTATTAACAAGAGAATGAATCATCATGCTGTGTTTACTGTGACATTTACTGTGTAATCGCTTTAAAATGCTAAGTATTATGTTTTCAATTTTATTATATATACTGCAGTTAATAGAAAGGAACTCGCATTTCAAAGGAAATGTTAAAAACAAATACAAAATAATACAAACAATAGTTTTTTCGTCTTGCTCAGACAACTGGCATTTGCAAAGTGCACCTGTCTTAAACTGTATCCCATTTACAGGCTTGTGGTAGCCCCTCACCTTACAACACTTTATGTCTTGTTTTCTTTTAATTCATCAGCCACTGTATTTGCACAAAAAACTGCGTACGATTGCTGGTGCAGGATTAGAGGCTTTCTTTTTAATGGCAGATGCTGAGTGCCGGTGTTGTTGTGCAACTGGAAGTCTGTTTATAACTTTGAGCTCAGCTTTGGCAGTAAGGTAACAGCTACTCTGCTCCACTGTGCAACGTATAAAGTTTTCTGCTGAGCGCACCTTTCTTTAATCAGCTTACAGGCTGGGGTATGGCTCAGCACCACACACACACACATACACACACACACACACACACACACGCACACACACTCACAAACACACTCACAATCTGAAATAACAATCGCGATTGTCCGCAGGGTAAACGAGCTAAAGGGGAGCCCAGCCCCTCTAACATCTTTTTCTCTTTTCCATTTCAAACTTGGCCTGTACCACTATTATTGCCCTCTCCGCCCCTCTTTTATACACACAAAATCCCTCTGTCATCTTCTGTTTACCCTGCAACTCCCACCAACGTCCACGCCGACTCCAAGTCAACATGGCTGGACTCCAAAACTGTGATCATTAAGAGGAATGTGGATCCCAGCACTGGGGATGGCTAGTCTAGATTAATTGGGACAGATGGACACATACTCAGATGGATACTCAGATAGTTATAGTGGCATTTCCCCCCTAATGTAGAAATAAAAAGGACTGACAGCATGACATGGCAGAACGAATGGCGAACACTGTAGTAAAAATGATGGCAGAGCATGTCGGCATCATGGCACAATAACCTGGCCTGGTGTGAGTAAATCAGGATGAGAACAGTGAGGGAACAGTGAGTCATGAGGGCTATGACAGACTATTTACAATCAACAATGGCTGGTTAGGGGAACCACTGCGCACTGTACTGTTATTGGTTAAATTGTGTACTGTGAATACTAACATTTCAACATAAAAAAAAAATATATATATATATATATGTATAAATTTAGATTCAAACAGCTTATTTACTGTCCTACACATGCAGAACAAAAGGGCTTATTAGAGTGGACTCGTTCATTCAGTGCCCATTATGAAATGTACCCTGGCTGCTGTCAGACTGGCTGTTTTCTCGTGGTGTGTGAGTGGGAGGGTGAATGGAATGGTTGGCACAACTTTGTTAATGTGTCTGAATGAGACCGAACTTCGGCTCATTATTTCAACGTATACATACTGCACCTTTACGGATTCCAGACAGAGAAAATAACCAGAGAAGACTGTTTGTTTTCAGGTACTGTATTACTTGGGTAAACTTCTACCAGCCCTGTTGTACAACACACTCACTCTCATGAAGTTTTCATATGGGTAGCATAATACGTCACTAATTTACTGAGTTCTGTATGAGAATTTTTGTGTGTGAAATGGAGCATGAAAGCGGGTCTTTTGTCACAATGAGAAGGTGTGTGTTGCGA
Source organism: Sparus aurata (assembly GCF_900880675.1). Lineage (NCBI taxonomy): Eukaryota > Metazoa > Chordata > Actinopteri > Spariformes > Sparidae > Sparus > Sparus aurata. Next base: position 22,386,737 of record NC_044187.1, on the reverse strand, counting down.
GGGTTTAAACTCTGGTAAGAAAGTCTCGGCGAAAATTCCCTCACACCTGCTCATTCTGTTGAAAATCTCGCTGAAAACAACAACCCTAAATTGATTATTACAATAGAGGAACAATCCCCTCATTTATATTGTGGCATGGTAATGTAATCTGACTACCCTGAGTGTAAACGCTGGCATTCCCTAATGAGATATTTCCCCCATTCACTTTTGCTTCAACAGACTAATGGCATTATTTATCTAATATGACATGCTGTTTAATTTTATTTTGTAAGATGCTCGGAGAGGCTGGCAGAATTTAACTAGGGGTTCTCCAACTCTCTTTGGGTGGAGGTAGGGTTGCAAGAGATTGCAGATTAAAACCCTGTTACATAACAGACTTGTGTTTTGCTCATTATCTACAAAGAGAGCACGCTTTATCAAAAGAACAGCAAAATCATGATGTGATCATTAAAAATACATCCGCGACAGACTTTATAAATAAACTTGCCCTCCTTTTTTGGGGTCAGCATTGTCCTGAGGTACTTGAAGACCTAAGGGCATTTGACAAAATGCAAATGAAGTTAAATCAATGCCGCCAACTTCATCCCTAATTGGAATTAGTTCTGTTTCTGTCTAATGATTGCTGACATCATTCTTTGCACGTTTTACAGCCACTTACTTTGATATGCTTTAGTCATTGTGGCAAAAGTAACACCAAGTAAAGCTGCTCTGTGCCGACTTGTTTTCTATTGTTGTAATTATTAGGCTGATTGAATTTAATGGGGTAGTAATATACAAGAATTTAAAGCTCCACAAAAGCAAATCAGGAATACAAGAACATACAATTTCACATACCTGTTAACAAAACGCTTTGAAGATGCTCCCCAGATGATAGACACACATTTCTGAGTATGTACACTTGTCTTGTTTCAGGTCACTGATGCTCAATCAACACAAAGGAGTTCTCTTTGCTTGCAGCTCTACAGCCGCGCTGGCTGTTTCTCCTCCCTCGAGCACTCATGAGGCCCTCAGCTCACCACTTGTGCACGCCCACATTTGCACGCCATGCTCACATTAGTAAACAGCCACTAATACGTGCACAAGAATGAGCATGTGTGCATGCACAAACACATAAACATGTGATCGAAGCTTAACCAACCATTGTGGATTTGAAAATGTATAGTACTAATCCAATTAGTGAGCAACACACATTGATTGTTACACCATTCAAGTGAATGAAGAATGTACCAGAGGGATAAATGAGTGATTATATCACAGAGTGCTTATTTTACATTTTGGTATAAATTAGAGGCAGGAGGTCAATGTGAATATTCAGAATGGAAAAGTGTTGCCATGAATGTATGTATTTTAAAAGTAGTCCAATCAAGTCACATCAATTGTATTTTATACAAAGTGATACAAATCTTAATTCACAAATTTGTATAAAGGTTTCTACAATTATTACAACAGACAACAGCCTCCATACTGCAACCCTCAAACCCAGAAAATTCCTTCTCCAGTGAGAGTTAATAGGCAATAAATGCTGATTATTCAAACAGTCTGCTGCATTACATCCAACATATGTCTGCCAAATGACAACACAGACATCAAACAGAAAAGCACATCGTAGCAAAACAGATGCCATCTTGCCACACTGTGTTGGCGACAAAAAAAATTTCATTGTGTTTATTGCCCTGTGATATAAGATATTCAGAGGAATAAGGAATGAGAGTCAGTGACAGTCTACAATCAAATAAGTTGACTTTAGGTTTTCAAAATGTGTGCAGTGAGTACGCCAAGGCCAGTCTTTTGTGCAGGCGATACACCAGTCCTTCCTCACAAGTTCAGTGGAAAAATATAACACAAATGAAAAGCATCAGATGAGTGAGTTGAAGGGTGACGCAGGGTGAAGGGTGGGGATGGACGGGCCAAATGAACACAGGATTGTCATGGTTGAATAGGTTGTGATTAGCTGTTTTGTGTGCTGCAGTGCATTATCATTGTTGTAGGTTTTCTATCCTTTGAGCAACAGTGAATACCACCAAGCTTTTTTCTCTGTTTTTTCATGTACAGTAGTTTTGTTGCCTAAACTTAACAACTTTGACCGTGTGTGTGTTTGTTATCTTTTCAAAGTCATCTGTCTGTGGATCTGCTCTCTCCTGATGTTAATAGGACAGATACGTGAATCACCTGTGTGCGAAATTTGACTTAGTGTATGCATGCGATGTTTAAAGTTTTGTTGTACGTATGTGTAATACATATTTTTTTCCCTACTGTGTCACTGAATATCATGTTCCAATGTCCCTCATGCCTTTATTTGCTCTGTTGTCTCCTCATTCTGAGCTGCTGCTGCTGCTGCTGCTGCTGCTGTTGGTTGGCTCTCGGGTTGTTCTGGACAAAGCTCCTTGGTAGGATCCATCACAACAGGTGAAGGCAGTTGATAACACTCCAGCTGAGCCCTGAACTCTTCCATCTCGTTCTGCTCCACCTCCCTCCTCTTGCTCAGCAGGTACAAGTCTAATGACACCCTCTTACTTGACTTCACAGCCCACTTCATCACAACACAGTCTGGACAAGACGTATAGAGGAAATATCCAGTGAGGTTGAAGCGATTGCCTACGTCAAAGGTGAAGCTGCTGCCTACCACTGAGATGTTGTAAGGCAGGTACTGGCAGTGATCGGCGAAGCGGTTTGTTTGGGTGTAAGAGAAGTTGGAAGCGTCGCTGGAGTTGGAGAAGTACATGGTGATGCTGTCTCTCAGTCTCAGGGCCTCCATGGATGGCGCGTGGTTTAGACTGCCTGCGACTAAAGCCCACCTGCCCACCAAGTGATGAGGATCCAGTTGTTTCAAAGGATGGACCAGTTTTTCACAGACTGGAGGAGCTGATTGGCTCGCCGACACCAAGCAGAGGAGAGTGATGGAAAACACAGCAAACATGTATGAAACCTTAATGATGCCTGACAATCTGTGGTCTCAGTTGCTCAAAGTGATTGAAAGGGGAACTGCGTTGAGGCTCAGTTTTATAGTACAGACTGCATCAAAAATGCCCAGTGTTGCAACACAGTGCAGGTTCACGATCCCTTATCTGTATGTGGATGCCATTATTGGGCAATGAAAGGAAACTCTGATTATTGTTTGTTTGTTTTGTGGTTTTCTCCTGCTTGGAATGTTGTTCTGGGTTGTATAATTATTTTAAATATTTTCTCTCTCTTCTCTTCTTTCTTTTGTCTAATTGGAAAAATGGAGCACATGCATGTCGCTTCAGGTATTGGACTCAGTGATTCTGTTAATGACATTCAAGGACCTCCTGTTCCTCCCTCTGTGGAATGAAATGAAATGAGTTAAGACTTTGGAGGATGTTTTTTTTTTTTTTAAGATAAGAGACATATTATTATTTGATTACTAAAATCTGATGCATGAAAGAAAAATATTTATAAGCGGGATGTGTACGGGATGAAAATGTTATTAATAATAACAAAGAAGAAGAGAAAAGACACATTCCCTTTGCAACTGTGGCTCCTGAAAGTGCAGACTAGAACTAACTGAGCATCCTGTGTCTTGCCCTCTCCTACAGTGACCATCAGAAAACACAGATCTCCCTCTTTAGAGTCCATGTGGGGTTTGTCTGTTCTAGGCTACTATAGAACGATGGTAGACTTCTAAGGTTATAAAAACACAACAATTTTTTGTTTCAGATGATCACACTAATGAAGAAAATCACGTTTAAATCCTACCCACTGTGCCTTTAAAACAATAAAGGCGTTTGTTGTATATTCAACAAACACTTAAATATACATGTTGATCAGAGAGCCTTGGAGGTGCTAAAAGGGTTTGATTTGGACAAAGCCTGGCCAGCTGCTTCCCCATGCTACCATACTTTATGCTAAGCGAATCGGAATCGGAAGGGTATTTCTCAAAATGTTAAACTACTCCTCTCTGCCTGAGAAACTTGTGAAGAGACGCACTTGAGTTTGAGAAGTAAATAGTGATGCTGTCTCTCAGTTTCAGGGCCCTCAGAGGTGGCGGCTGGTTGAGGCTGCCTACAACTATAGCCCATTTGAGCACCAAGTGACGAGGATCCAGTTGATCAAAGGCCGGATCAATTCTTCACAGGCCTGATGAGCTGAATGGCTCAGAGACGAAAGGCACAGGAGAGTGACGGAGAACACAGCAAACATTTCTCTGTATGTTGAGATCATAATGTGTCTGAGATGATTTGTCTTTTTTTTTTTTATGTCTCATCAAGACTAGAACTGAATTTGAGTTCAACTCGTATCAAGAAACTATCCTGCTGGACAGAACATTCTGATATTGTGCAACAAAAGAAGTTTTGAAACGATCAGTGTTTGCTTTCGACTAACTTGAACTTTGGACGACTTGCCTAGGTTCAAAGAGGAATACACACAAAGCAACAAGCAATGAAGTTTAGTTCTGTATCATCCGGCATCTTCAAATTACTGACCTGAGGTCCACACTTATGAAGATAATCAGTTTATTATCATAGAAAAATACAAATCCAGCTAATATTCACGTTTGGAAAGCTGCAAGGAGTTTATAATGAGGATTTTTTACATCAAAATGACAACAAGCCAATTAATCAAATTGTTGCTGATTATTTTTCTGACCTTGAGACCTCAAAACTAGAGAGGATTTAAAAAGCAAAGTGTTTCGTAGGCTTTGTTTACTACAACCTGGTGAATTCTGAAAATAACAAAATAATTAGTATGATAAAACAGCATTGTTAATTAATTTGGATTCTGAGAGAACAATGTAGAATAATTCACTCGTGAACTTGCATAAAACTCTGCCTTAAAGTTATATGAATCAGTTTTCATTCATTTTTGGCCCCGTGCCCCTGAAAGAGAATCTTTGCACGCCACTGCCCCACGTGTTCCAGCCTCTCGATGGTAACTGACAGAAACATCAACGTGGCAGATTTTACAACAACCCACAAACAACGTTTCACGCACAGAGGAGGACAAGGCACAAACAGCACTACATGCCACAGTGCGGTGCCGGAAACAGGTTATGGTTGATAAAAGTGAAAAAATGTGTGAAGATTTGTCATGAATCAGGAGAAGTACAGGAGAATTGTGACCCCAAAAGGATGAATGATTAAAAAAAGGATTCTCCCAGGATAATCCCGAAGGGTTGGTAAGTATGTTTGTAATTCCTAGAAGGTAGAAGGAATGTTGAAAATGATCTTAAATAAAGACAATGGAGAAGAGTGGAAGTACATTTCTATTTCAAACACTTCAATAATAATTAGAATATTGAAGAAAACATATTAATTGTTGTGTATTGTGGTTGTAGACATTTATTAAAGAAAGAAATCAGCAAAAAGAAAAAAAAAACCCTCCTGCAGTTTGTTTATCATACTACGTAAAAGAGTCGCTTCAGTGAGTTTACATGTCAAAGTCAGGAGGAGGACGACCAGCTGGAGGAAGCTTTATTAAGTTTGAGAAAATCTATTTCCAGCAAGTCCCCCAACTTTATGGAGGTGCAGCAATAACTTGCTAAGGTTCCTCTTTGCTTCAAGTGCAGGACAGAGGTATGCAAAGTTTCAGGCCAGTCGAGTAAAATGCATGCTTTTTTATTTTATTTAACCTTTATTTAATCAGGAAAAAAGGCTCATTGAGATTAAAAATCTCTTTTACAAGAGTGTCCTGGCTTATACATGTAGTGTTGATGTTCCTACAGTAGGTGTCATATCATGGTTAGATTACATGTGTTAAATATGAGCAGAGCTTCACGTCAGCAGGAGGAGGGGTGGTGGTGGTGGTGTTGCGAGGTGGCTGGAGATTTTTAAAAGGAAGTTTGGGAGAATTTCCAGCCGTGTTTGTGATGCCAGAATATGGTAAGGCAGAAAACGATCTCTCCCTGACCCCCTACAGTAATCAAGTAATGTAACTGAAACACAGTGTCAAAACATGACATTGAAAAGTGAACATAAGCAGACGTAAGGTTTAAACATACAGTATCTGCAGGAGCTTTTATTCGGGTGAGTGAGCTGAAATACTGAAATACCACAACTAATTGTATAAAGACTGCCACATGAATCTTTCTTACACAAATAACATTCAAATAAGAATTTTAATGGCTCCATTCGACAATGAATACAGATATTATACAAGAATATGGACACCATCCAACACTGCGGACTGGCATTGTCTTAAATGCATCACGAATACTCAACTCAACAAACGATTATTTATTTCAAATCAAGACACATTTTCCACTTGAAAAAAACTACACCTGACCGTCATACACGTAGCCCAATATCATGAACAATCAAGGACCAAAGTATCTCCTCAGCGTTGTTCCGTCTCAGTCGGAGCAGGTGCTGATGGGCTGTTAGGATCCATCACGGCGGGTGGAGGCATGCTCAGACACTCCGCCTGAGCCGTGAACTCCTCCATCTCCCTCTGCTCCATCTCCCTCCTCCTGCTGAACAGGAGCAAACGCTGGAGCTCCTTTGACTCGTTGTCAAAGCGCATCAGCACACAGTCTTCGCAGGACGTGTTGAGGAAGGTCATGGTGAGGTTCACCTGATCCCGCACATCGAAGGTGAGAATGCTGCGTTCCAGTGACACATTGAAGGACTGCAAGTGGCACTTCCCGCCAAAAAGGACGCTGGGCGTGTAGAGAATGTTGGAGGCGGCACTTGTATTGGAGAAGTTAACGCTGGAGCTGTCTCTGCGTTTGAAGAACGCCAGTTGTGCAGGATCGCTCAGGGTGCCTGCAACCAAAGCCCACCTGCCCTCCAAATGACGGGGGACCAGTTGATCCAGAGGTCGGGTCGAGTCCTCACAGGCCAAAGGGGCTGAAAGGCTCACAGACGCCAGACAGAAGACAGCGATGGTGCACACGGAAAACATGTTTCTGTGTGCTGAAATTATACAAGTGTTCACCTCGACTCACTAGCAGAAAAGGTGGCAGCTAAAGAGTCTTGTCAGGTTTTATAATCAACATCCAGTATCATAGTAGTCAAACATTAGAGAGCAGAGTCCCCTAACCACCTGTGGATTCTGTGATTGGGAAATAAGAAAACACTGTGACTCGCATTTGCACTGAGGCTCTACTTTTTTTTGTATGTGTCATTTTGTCATTTTTTAGTCAGACAGTACAGAGAAGACGCAGCAAACAGTTCCGATGTTTAAGTTCTCTCGAGGTTTCAAGTAAAACCTCAACCAAAAATCCGGTGTTTGTACTGGACTAGAAGACTTTGAGGTTTAGTGAACTGATATGACAGTAAATAGTATCGTGCAAACATTGTCTATGAAGGATGGGACGTGACTTTGCCTGTGGTCGATTCTAATCTACACTGATACATTAAAAGAATATGAAAGGAAAGTTAGACAACAGTTTGTGTTTGCATTTACTGTAAATCATGCACAAAAATATAAAAAGCTTTACCATTAAGTGTGTCTTTGCTTACAAGTCAGGTCAAAGAAAACGTTCAGGTCTACATGAGGAAACAGACTCCAGATCTCTTTTGTAAACTGGCTTTGTCCTCTCATTGTTTGATGTACGGACAAATTTCTAATTTTATTTCATGATACGGCTACCACTGTGATTATGCATTACGTGTTTAATATAATTCACCTGTGACATGTACGTTATGTGATCAGCACCATGGCTATTGGTCTTTTTAAGGAATCACGTTTAATCATTTGATTCTTCTTTCAAGTCACGCCTTGAGGATGACCCAGTGTGGGTCGAACCCGGTGAGCATTTTTTCTCCTTTTTGAGTTTTAACTGAGATGTCCCAACTAATAAAGGTTTTTTAAAGGTATCTTTGCTCTACGTGAGTATGCCTGATTAAGTGAGCCCACATTCTTCTTTTTTGTAAAGAAAACTTTCCATTTTGATCCAGTGAGGAATAAAGTTGATCTGGTTCTGATTGTTGAGAATATGAGTGGTCTGAGTGACTGATCAAAGTAATCCTCCAGTGGTTTACATCTTAATGCAATCAGTATATAAAAAAAGGTTGAAATACGCTAAACAAAATGCAAAAAGTGAGTGATGTCTTTCTTAAAAGTCATCTTGCAAATCCAACTTAAATGAATACATTTTTTTTTTTTACTAAATTTAGAGACACAGGTTTAAAGCAAAATTGGAATTTACAACCTACATTTTTGGATTCATTCATACATTTTCTAAACGTATATAAACTAAAGTTCAAATCTGTGGTTAAAGATTTTCTTTTGGAATGTATAGTAAAGTGTGTCTGCGAGGAATGATTCTGTCAGTCACCAAAGTCAAAACATAAATAAATGATTGATATGTTGCATTTTTATTAGACTGCATCTTGAAGGTTTCTTCAGATGACATGCACAATATAACAATGTTTCCAAAAGGATACGTTTGAACGATTACATTTCTTGGAAACTATGAGCTATTAGCAAACAATAGCACATTTTACAGTTTGCACAAAGCATCCATTAATAAATCGTTTGTGATTTATTTAACCCATACGGCAACGTGCCACAGTCTGCTGTTACTCTGTTTTCTCGTCAGGTTGAGTCTCTGCATCGTTGGACATCTGTTCTGGACAGATCGGCTTTGTAGGATCCTTCACAACAGGTGGAAGACTGTTCAAACACTGAGCCTGAGCCGTGAACTCGTCCATCTCCTTCTGCTCCACCTCCCTCCTCCTGCTGAACAGGTACATGCGCTGAAATTCCTTCGACATGTTGTCAAAGCGCAGCAAAAGACAGTCTGGACAGGACGTCTGGAGGAAGGTAACAGTGATGTTATACTGATGGAAGTCGAAGCTGCTGCCTTTTAATGTGATGTTGGAGTTCAGATATTGACAACTGTCATTGGATCTGAAGGCGCGCGAGAAGGTGGTTCCGTTCACAAAGCTGATGCTGGCAGAGTCTCCAGTCCTGAATTTCTCAGAATATTCAGGAGTTGTCATACTACCTGCAACTACAGTCCATGTGCCCTCCAAATGAGCAGGATCCAGTTGATCCAAAGGCCTGACCAAGTCTTCACAGGCCGGATCAGCAGAATGGCTCAGAGACCCCAAGCAGAGGAGAGCGATGGCACACACAGCAAACATGGCTTCAGATTATGTAGTGCTGTATGTTGTGTCGTCTGCACGCATCAACTCTCAGTTGCGCTGTAGTGTCAAACTGAAAACCCAGCCGCTTTTGTAGTTGTGTCAGAGTTTCGCAATACTGCCAGCGCCAAACAGCAAAGTCCTCTATTCCATCTGAGGGTACTGTGATTGTGAAATGAAGGGGTGATTTAAGGACTATTTCATTTTAACACTGGTAGTTTCTCTCGTTCTGTGTCTGTGGCTTTTCTGGTGGTTCACCGACACGCACACAACCTTTAGTCAAATACAACTCTGCATTTCTTCTACAGTGTTGTGGAGTAAGGTCATGGACTGCACATTTACAGAAGATACATGCTGTCAGCTGATTTGTGGGGTTGATGAAAAAAAAAAATGCTTTGATTTGATTGTCTCTGAACGAAAGTTGTCTAAAAGGCATTTTCTCACGTTGTTTCAGGTAGTTTTTGCGCTGAAAACATCTCAGCGAATAAAAGACAAAAAATAAACAGAATCCAGTCGCTGGTTTGCATCTGGAAGCGTATGTTTGCACACTTGCACAAAAAAAAAACAATGGTGGATGAAACATGGAGCTGTGTGTGACTGAAGAAATGATTGGTTTAGAGATCAATTTAATTATCACAGTCAATGACTGTTGCATCGAAAAGGAATTTCTGGAATTTAATTCAAGACCATAACTGCAGAAGAGTCACCAAGAAAAACTGATGCTTGTACAAAGAAATTGCATCGTTAAAACAGCTGAATAGAAGTAGAATAAGAATAAGAAGTTCAAACTCTTCTTAAAAGGTTGCATCTTAAGACACATTTGACTTACAGATAAGTTAAAAGTTAAAGGGTAAAAGGTAACTTAATTTGACAAACAATTTATCAAACATCTTCTCAATGTCTCTCAGCTCCTCTGTCCTTTTGTTTTCTCCTCATTTCGAGCTGCTGGATCGCTGGCTGTCTCGTCCGGACAAAGCTCCTTGGTCGGGTCCATCACAGCAGGTGGAGGCATCTTCAGACACTCCACCTGAGCCGTGAACTCCTCGATCTCCTCCTGCTCCAGCTGCCTCCTCCTGCTGAACAGGTAAAAGTGCTGCCTCTTCCCCGATTCAACATCAAAGCTCAGCAGTATACAGTCACGACACGATGTATGCGTGAAGGTCGTGTTGATGCTGCGGTTGTCAAAGGTGAAGCTGCTGCCTTCCACAGAGATGTTGTAGGATGCGTAGTGGCACTCGTCATCCAAACGCATGCTGCGTCTGAAGGAGATGCTGGTTTCACTGGTGTTGCTGGAGAAGCTAGCGGTGGCACTCTCTCTACTTCTTAAGCGCTCCATGAACGGTGGATGGCTCAGGCTGCCTGCAACCATAGCCCATCTGCCCTCCAAATGACGAGGATCCAGTTGACCCAGAGGCCGGAGCAAGTCTTCACAGGCCAGCGGGGCTGAGAGGCTCACGGGCATCGAGCAGAGGAGAGCGATGGCACACAGGAGAAGCATATCTGTGTTTGTTGAAACCATAATGTGCACTCTATCGTGATGTGTGCAGGCTGCTCTTAAATGTGTTATATGGGTATTTTTCTGGTTTTATAGTTGTTTCAGGAAAGTTAGGTTTCACAATTCTGGAAATAACGGAGAGCAGAGTCTATCTTTCACCTTGTGGTGTGATTGTGAAACAACATTTTGTTTGAGTGCTCTGACTTTTGATCCTTTACACTGGATATTTACCTGTTGGCTCTCGCTCTCATACCTGTGGTTCCTTGATATATTGGTTCCTTCATGGAATATATTCTTTAAATATCCAGAGGTTGTACTGGGATGATAGGGGTTTGATAAACTGCAGATTTAAATGATAACCACTGTTAACTGATATATTTTCCGAACATCTCTAAGAATCTGCTACCTCAAGATAGGACTACCACACCAGAAATAGGGAGACTGGGGACCTCTCCGCAAGAAACTGCTTGTATCAGTGTCTATCAAAGATGTACACAAGTCTTTTTTTGCAAGTCTAAGTCAGGTCTCAAGTCTTTGAGCTCAAGTAAGAGTCAAGTCTCTGGCTGTAATGACCGTTCTTTCATTTGCTGTACGCCATCAGGTCTGCTTAGAACACTGCATAACTAACTCTCAGGAATCCAAAGCATGTACCATGTTATCACTCCTTTATCTGGTAGTATACAGTATAAGCATTGATCAGTTTATTGGTATATGATCACTTTAAAGTGGGCTTATGGCATTTCAGTGTAATATAACACATTATGGACATTATGAGTAAACGGATGTGTTTCTTGAAGATAAAGCATGTAAACTTGTTCAAGTTATAACCCTAAAACAACAATGAACCTGAAAATGAGCATCATTTCTCAAGTTCAGTTAACTTAAACTTTGGTTTCACAGAAACATATAAGACTTAGAATATGTAAAGCATCACCTGAACCTACAGTTTGAAGTTGTAACAGCCCAAAATCATTTCAGTTAATCATCAGGTGAATAAAGGACTCTGCCCTCTAAAATCCACAGTGTTGCAAAACTGCAGTTGTTTGACCCAACCACGCATTTGCACACAGTCCCACATAGAGTAAACATATTTAGCACTAACTTCATGCATCTACAATATAACAATTTATATGACTGTAGTATACAGATATATGTTAGCTTGTGTGTACTTCATTGTCAGAGCAGAGTCTCAGACAGATCAATTTTACTAAATGACTAATGATTTGGAATCATCAAATCAAATTGACCTTGTATTTCTGAAAAAAGGGACTCTGACCTCTAAAACAGCTATAAAACCAGTCAGACTTCTTCATCAGCCACATTCTCCATTTGGCTCAACAGTGTGACTGACAGAAGTATCCCAGCGACTGCCTTCAAACAACACATAATGTTTTTTGCTGCAACTGCCATCGCGCTCCTCTGCTTGGCGTCTGTGAGCCATTCGGTTCCTCCGCCTCCTGGGGCCCTCGAAGACCCTGTCCGACCGGTTGATCAATTGGACTCTCGTCATTTGGAGGGAAGATGGGCTTTTGTTGCTGCCAGTATGGAAGACAAGTCAGCGGCGGACTATGTAAAAAAAAGAGATAGTGTAGTTGTTTATTTCCACAATTCCTCATACACCCAGGTCAACCGTGTTGGTGGTGAATGCCAGTACCAGCCTCACAACATCTCACTGGAAGGCCGCAGCTTTCACTTTCAGGAGAAAGCCTTTAACTTCAATGGCACCTTCTACCAAACATCCTGTCAGGACTGTGTGCTAGTGGGTCTTGACGTAGAGTCCCCGAAATATAATTCAACAGACTTCTACCTGCTGAGCAGAGGGAGAGAGGTAGACCAGACTGTGATGGAGGAGTTCAAGGCTCAGATGGAGCGTCTAAAGATGCCTCCACCTTTCGTGATGGATCCGACCAAGGAGCTTTGTGCAGAACAGCCCGCGAGCAAACCAGAGGCTCAAAATGAACAGCAAGCAGAGGGGCAAAAGGCTTAAGAGACTCAATGACCTGAAATGCACTCACACATTGTGAATTAATGCATACCGGCGTCTTTTCAGTGTCATTCCATCAGACAAAAATAAATCATGTTTTCAAAACTTGAGATGTTTTGGGTTGTTTCTTTTATTCCACCGCAATTATCTGACAGTTTTAACGACTAGTTACGTTTCAGATTCATATTTGATGAAAGCACGTCTTTATATAAAGTCGTTGTAATAAGCTGATAAAATAGAACATTCTTCTCAAGCTTTCATCAGTTTCTGACATTTTTGACTTGGTAATTGATTTGACCTGCTTTGAGAAAAAAAGCAGCACATAGTTATGTTGTTATCCTTCGTTTCAGACGTCAATTAATTGCTTGCAGTCCCATAAATGAAAGATTTTCTCTCTTCGTTTTGCTACATTCCTCAAAACTAGCCAAACCTTGACAAGCATATACATGAATACATCAGTATTAACTATCAGATAATGTCATTTAAACCAGTATGTAATAGTTTTGCTCTGCAGAATTAGTACTTTAAAGGATTTTACCCTATTGTTTTAATTTGACATATATACAGCAACAACAAAACATGTTTAGTTTGGTAATTATATATTAATGTAACTCTTCAGGGATATGTACATATTTATATGTATGTATGTATGTCTGAAATTATGCAGTTACACTCTTAGAAACAAGGGTTCCAAGAGAGTTATTCTTTGTTCTACCCAGAGCCAGTTGTTTTTTTTTAAGGGTTTGTCCAGGGATCTTTGTAAGACTAAAGGTTCAGTAAAACAAAATCTCCCATTGTCTGTGACAATCATCAGAGACTTTCCCCTGATTAATCAACACTGCTCCAAGATTTTTGAATAAATGTTTTGCTTACTAAAACAATTAAAACATTTTTTCTTTTTTTATAAGAAACCTTTGGATATAAAAGTTCCATAGAACCCCTTTGGATGGGTTCTAGATGAAAACCTTGAAATATCCACAAAAGAGAGTCCACAGGGAAATAAACAACCATCATATGTCTGTGACATAAATACTACTGTAAGACAATGTTAAGATGTCGACTGTCAACAGGTAATTTTCAGGTCTATTTTTCTTCTCACATGTAGCGTTAACAGTTTATGTCGGGTTCAAAAGAAACCTATATGGTTTAAGTCAGGACTTTTATTTCTAAGAGTGTAGGTTCCTATCTATATTTGTGTCTGTGTGTATTTGCACAACCACTGTTCCGATAAAAGTTGAGATATCTGTGCCTATCTTGATGTGTTTTGTCTTGTTTTGCTTATCAATAAATATTTCTAAGATCAGATGATAAATGAACAAAGGTTATATATTTTGTGCTTATGTGTGAAACTCTCAGTAAAGCAGAATGTTTGACATTATATGCATATTTTGAATACCTAAAAAAAACTCGCTCTTTGTAAGTTTTTCACACAATAAAAAGGATCAGCGTGTGGATAAAGGACTCTGGAATCAACAGTGTTGCAAAAGTGGTGTTTTTTGATCCAACTATGCGTTTGCACACACAGTCCCACAGAGAGCAAACACATCCTAACCACTACCTTCACGCATGCACAATTTAACCGTTCATATGCTTTCGTATTGCTGTTGTGTGCCAAAGCTCTTGTTCTGGGGGGTCCCTCATTTGCAGAGCCGTGACCCCAGACAGCTCACTGTGAATGGAAAACAAAAAGAATTTAAAATCAGGAAAGCGAAGTGAAAGTTCGAAGTGAAAATCCATTACAGTTTTTTTCAGTGCGAAGCATGCCATAATGACACGACACAAACACATTGGTTGCAACATGCCTGTCAATAGTCCCTCTGAGACTCTGAGATAAGTATAATAAAACACCATGAGAAAAAGAGTGTGTGCAACTTGCGTTCTTAAAGCATTTAAGTTATAATCTGCATTTCATTCATCTAATGGTGTTCCATCACCAATGCTAATTTCTGCGGAAATTAATTCCAGGAGAAGTAAAGAGGACAGCAGACAGTGTACCCACAGCATTACAAACATTACAACTCCACTGTCAACAATCAATAGTCACACACAGTTCTATCATTTCAATGTTACAATCACTGAATACACAGATGCAGAAGGGACTCTGACCTCTGGAATTTTCAGTATTGTGACGCTGGAAGTTTCTCAAACAACTATAAACGCTGAAGGCCCAATCATCAGCCACATTCTCCATTTAACACTGCAGCATGACTGACTACCTTCAGACAAGACAGAATGTTTCCTGCTGCATGTGCCATCGCTCTCCTCTGCTTGGTGTCAGCGAGCCTTTCAGCCCCCCTGGCCTGTGAAGACTTGCTCCGGCCTTTGGACCAACTGAATCTTCGTCATTTGGAAGGAAGATGGGCTTTGGTCGCAGGCAGTCTGAGCCATCTACCGTACCTGGAGCGGTTCAAACAAAGAGACAGTGCCGCTGTCAACTTCTCCAGTAACTCCACTGAGATTAACGTCTCCTACACTCGCAGCTTACGTTTGAATAACAAGTGCCAGTATAGCTCCTACAACATCACCATGGAAGGCAGCAGCTTCACCTATGATGGGACGGATAAAAGCAACGCAAGCGCACGCTTCGTCCATACATCCTGTCATGACTGTATGCTGATGCACATGGACGTGGAGTCGGGGAAGAGGCAGCACTTTTACCTGTTCAGCAGGAGGAGGCAGCTGGAGCAGGAGGAGATCGAGGAGTTCACGGCTCAGGTGGAGTGTCTGAAGATGCCTCCACCGGTTGTGATGGACCCGACCAAGGAGCTTTGTCCAGAAGAGACAGCCGCTGATCCAACAGCTCAAACTGAGGAGGAAACAGAAGGACAAAAGAATTTAGAGACAATCAAAAGAACCCCATAGTGTTGATAATGTTAGGCCAATAACATTTGACATAAGTGTAATTGTTTTTGTGAAGATGCTAAATCACCAACATCAATATGCCACCATCGGAAACTGCTGAAAGACTTGTTTTAATCTCTAAACGTAATGCACCACACCTGTATTTTGCTTTCGGCCAATATGTGACTGAGAAATAAAGATGTTTTCAAGATGGCACAAGCGTTTTGAGCTCATTTCAGGTAATGCTGACTTTCGTATGACTCAACATAGTGTACATAACCAAGCAACACAAGAGGATGGCACAGCAAGGTTTATATTCTTTATTAAAGAAACAAAAACCATCAGACTGAGCCCAGCCAGGCCCAATGAGTGTAGACACGACCATGGGGTGTGTTTTCAGTTTCCTCTCAACTGGCTTTCGGTAAGAGTTTGATGGGTGGTAGCATTCAACTTGAACTCAAAGTTCAAACTAATCTAGTTCAAACTGATTTTATATTTTTCTCTTGTGACAACTCTGTGGAGCTGGGTATGTCCCAAGGTATCCTTTAAAACATCCAATGGTGTGACTCAAACTGCAGTCAGCTGTTTGGCAGCCTTGTTGGCTTCTAATATGACCACCACCATCCCCTCCGCCTCATCATGTGAAAGGTGTCTTAACAGGCATATAATGTGAACGTGTCATCCCAAATTTTGTACAAATGTTAACCTTGTGGTTTGCGGTAACGTTAAGTGCCAACATTACATCCTGGTGACTAGGCTGGATAGACAGTAGAGATGGGGAATCGAGTTTGCACCTTGGACTCGAGTCACCACACACAGAGACTTGAGAATTGACTCAACTCGGACTCATGGTCAGGTACTCATGAACAATAATGTCTGGGGAGCCTACTGACTGTCATTCCCTCCCTCCCGTTTGACAAGGGCGCAACCACAGGTGATGACCACGCTGCAGCAACTGCACAGCTCAAAACAACAGCATGGTGAGCACTCCCGCAGCCGGTTTGCTGTTTGTCACCACCCGAGGTTATTAACTTACAGAGATGAATCAATAAATGTCAAACTGATAAACATTATCAACACTTCCCTCTGTATTTTCTCTGTTGCAGTTGGAGCTACCTTCCAGGATAGGCACACAGACAATATGTGAAACTGCTTCCAGTTAATTGTTTTCAGTTGTGTGGGTGAGGGTGAGTAGACTGAATTCAGAACTAACCTTTAAAAACAAACAACCGTAACTTATTTTAAAATGAATTTAAGACACACTCTAATGTATTTTGGCATTTCTGTGATGTTTCATATATCTTGTCATTTCCCAACAACGTTGTTGAGCCATGCTGTTCACCAAATATATTTAGGAAAATAACTTTATATTTTTGCTCAAATCTAAAAAAATTAAGCTGTTGCCACAATGAAACAATGACGTATGTGTGAAGTCTAATCTGTGAGTCATCTGTCCTCCTCTAAGCTTGTGTGGTAGTCCCCTTTCTGCGTTGTTAAGGACGTGTGTGAGCTCTGAGCTTCAGAGCCGTTAGGGCCACTTGTGACTCGTTGACCCAGCCGGCCTTTATGTGGGATGTTAGGGCTTGGTGAGCTCTCATGTGAGTGGTTGTTACTCAGAGCTCACACTTGACCTTAATGATTCTGTAAGAACTCCCATACAGGGTTTAAAAGCCTGCTACACCCCTCAGGTTAGTTGGAACTAAAGAAGCCGCTTGGATGAGAGGTGAAAGGTCTTCAAGAAACTGAAACAAGTCCAGTTGCCTACGATACAGCACCTAGAGTCTTAGGTGCTGGGCTACTTATTGTTTTCAGTGGGTGTGTTCTGGTCTATCTTAGCTGTGGTAATGTCAGTCAAATATCCATAATCAAATGAAATGGGGGAAAAAGTTTTACTGTTTGAACTTCTCCTGAACTAAAGTTCTGGAAATTCTTAGTGTTTATATTTTTCTGCTGGTAAACACAGATAAATGATTGATGAATACACATCTGTGTGTGAGAGGGGATAAGAACACTAACAACAACTCACCTCTTCTTTGTGTAGAAAGTGCCAGTGTGTGGAGATTTAAGCCATCAATCAATATAAAACTATTTCAAACTGAACATATTGTGACTGTATAAAGTGGTTGTGGCCGCATGCATTTATGGATTTTTATTGAAATGTGTGTTTACGCAATGCACCCCGAAGTCCACAGAGGCAGCCCTCTCTTTACCTTCAGACAAACCTGGGCTGCAGAAACAAATCTTATATCTCATCTCTGAGAACAAATAATTCAAAGGAATTTGAACAACAACATAAGAAAACCAGAGAACATTTGGTTTGGTCTTTACTTTAACCTATATCATTTCCCCTTCACCTGCACTGTCCTTATGAAAACAAGGGATAATGAGGAGTCGAAATTCAACTATAAAACAATTATTTGGCAGATAACAAACATGCTTATGGCTGTTCATGAAGTCTCACACTCACCTAGTTGTAGACAATATACCATATGCACAAAAGCAGTCACAGACGCTGTATGCTTGTCAATCATTTTATTCACACTGTCAACAGATATCAACATCTCCTAAGCCTTTGGATTCTCTGTTTTCTCCTCAGTTGGAGCTACCGGAGGCGCCGGTGGGGTGGACTGGACAAAGATGCTTGGTAGGATCCATCACCCGTATTTTAGGCAGCTTCAGACACTCTGCTTGAGTGGCAAACTCCTTCAGCACCTTCTCATCCATCTCTCTCCTTTTGCTGAACAGGCACAGTTCCTCTGACTTAAAATGTGGTGACTCCACTTTGAAGCTCAGCACAACGCAGTCCGTGCAGGATGTACGGAAGATGGTGCCACTGAAGTTAGACATCTGTCCCACCGTGAAGTTATATTGAGCGTCCTTAATCAAGACGTCACGGGAAAGGTACTGGCACGACTCACCATAAAGGTTGCCTTTGGTGAAAGTTGAGTTGTAGAAATTAAGACTGACGCTGTCCGGTATGTCAAAAGGCTCATCAGATTCAATGACCCTCAGGCTGCCTGCAACCATAGCCCATTCGCCCTGTAAATCATTGGGATCCAGTTCATCCAAAGGCTGGAGCACATCTTTACAGGTAAGAGGCTCTGAATGGCTCACATATGCCAAGCAGAGGAGAGCGATGGCACACACAGCAAACATGTCTCTGTATGTTGAACTCATATGACTGGTCATCTGGACTCTGAAGTCGCACTGCAGCGTCCGTCTGAAAGTGTTGCCAGGATCGAGGCTCATCTGGTTTTATAGTTGCAACACTGAGAGAGCAGAGTCCACCTGTGTTCTATACCTGTGACGTTAAAACCAGAATTAAAGAGTGTGAATCATGCTTATTTACAATTCTCTCACTTGCATCTTATTGCAAACAGCAGGCAATAAATCTGCTTTAATCTCATTGGCTCATACTTAGAGCTCCAGTTTCATTATATGTATCGAGTTTGTTGAAATCACTGTGAAACCAGGCGCACTCATTTATTGAGGATATTCCGACCTACTCTCACTTGAACCTAGGTTAAAAAACACTGTTGTTGCAATGTTGAAACAACAAGGATTTATCTGTTTGCTTGATCAAAGAGTTTAAAGGGT
The DNA here is from genome assembly GCF_900880675.1 of Sparus aurata. Classification (NCBI taxonomy): domain Eukaryota; kingdom Metazoa; phylum Chordata; class Actinopteri; order Spariformes; family Sparidae; genus Sparus; species Sparus aurata. The sequence continues at coordinate 22,367,773 of NC_044187.1, read as the reverse complement.
AACTTTTTTTTTTTTTACCAATTTTTCCTGATTAAATTGTGTTGTGTTGGAGTACTACTGCACATGTGGCAAATGTAGTATAAAACCTTCTGTGGCTCCAGAAGAAGCTGCATGTTATCTGATAAAATGCCTCCCGCGATGTCACTCAGCGGCTCAGCTGCATTGTGGGTGATGAAGTTGCCAGGTTTGGAAAATGAAGAAGAATGCAAGGAATACAAAAATCTCTGGTTCTGCTGTGTCGATTTTGATCCATTTGTTTTTCAAAACTCTCCATAATGAGTCCCACAGTGTTATAGGAGTGCAATGCTAGAACAGCAGACTGCTTTCCAAAACCTGACGCTTACATTACCCATGATGCAACTCAACAACTGAGTGGCATCAATGAAGGCAATTTAACAGATACATGCAACTTCATGTGACGTAACAAAAGGCTACTTTTTTCACATATGCAGTAGTTCCCACCAAGATGTCTTAACACACTTTAATCAGAATAACTGGTGGAGTTACCCTTTAAGAGTGTTAACCTAGCTTCAGAGTATGACCTTGTTTTTGAAAGCTTTTCGCTCTTCCCTGACACCTGGGTTTTAAAGACATGTGCATAAACTTCAGCTACATTTAATGCTAATTGAAATGAGAATGCTTGTACAAATGTGTCATTCAGGACAAGGAGCAGCAAAATATGGTCACCTGAAGCTCAATTTATGCAAAACCTTGTGTTGGAAAACCGCTGTGTGTCTATTAGTGTGCAAGTTCATTGAGAGAAACCAAAAAAAGATCACATTCTTTGTATGTGTTCACACATTTGGCCAATAAAGCTGACTCTGATGGAGCACTAAGAAGCTGTGAATTCTTAAACATAAGTGCTTCACTCACATGTTGAACCCAGCAGCACAGAAGATCTCTACAACGTGCATCCAAGATTAGTGTCACCAAGTCAGTATCCAACCAAATGTGAAATATGGTCACTGTCTCCCTTTCTGCTCCTGAGTTAAGGTGTTGAATGATGTCCAGAAAGGGATTTTTGCAGAACATTATGATGTGATGGTGAAGCTGGCCTTTGGCCTTTTGGATTTAAAACATCATCACCTCATCACTGTATCGTGTTAGACTTGTGTGTGACATTTTTGTCATAATTAGTGTGTGAATTCTTGAGTCATGACCAAAAAACGTGTTTCTTAAGGTAACCGCGACTTTTGACCACCGAATTTGAATCGGGTCATTCTTAAATTCAAGTGACGTTTGTGCCAAATATGAAGTAATTCCCTCGAGGCGTTCCTGAAAAAGGTGATGTAGCATGTACAGACAACCTGAAAAATGAATTGCACCTGGCCAGGCCTGAAGGCATAAAAATAAAGAATTGATGTGTTTTAATGTATCAACTTTATCCGACTGCAAAAAGCCCCCCTGAGAGTTCTGACCTCAGCAGGAGTTATTCTCACAGCTGCAGGACTCATTGCTGCGTCCTCCGGGACAGAGTTTGGTCTGGCCCTTGAGACGGCTTGCAGTCACTTAACTATCACAAGAGCTGTTAGAGACACTGCCGGGAGGTCCCTGTACTCCATGTCAAAGATTTTTAAAAGTGTTAATAGGGAAAACCAGGTGCATCATATCATGAGCTCAGTCCCAGAGAAACTGCTTTTTTTGTAGAATCTCTCAAAGTCCTGTTTGTTCCCTTCTTCTCCTCAGGGGACTAATTACCACAACTTAAGCTCTATGATTAAAGATGGATGAGTTGTCTCAGGCGGACTGTGTACTCCCACGCCAAGTGTGGCTGGAGACATATGACAGGCGGCTGTCCTAAACCACTGCTCCCTGCTTTAGGAATTATATGCCGACACAAATAGTTAATAATAAATATTATCCAGTGTGCTTCTTTTGAGGGGAAGAGTGTTGTGGTTCATGGACAAATTCACTGTTTGAAGAACAGAAATGCTGGATGAACATCAAGTACATCAGGCAGTGTATCACAAATGTCAGTTTAATCATTAAATCATTCATCAATCATTTCAAAGCTGACATCTCAGACACTCTCAGTTCCACCTGTTTTTGTCTACAGTATGTACATCCATGCACAGAGCTATGCCAGGAGCTCTGGAGCCTCTCCTCAATAGCTCATCTGGTAAAAATACAAAATTCATACTTTCAGGTATTTCAAAAATATTTGCTCTTTTAAAAACAGCCCACGAAATATTCAGTGGTGCACACTGTTGTTTATAAATAAAAACCTTTGATAGAGTTGGTCTGTGTACTGTCAAACCTGTAATACAGAGCTAATACAAATGTTCAGGTCCTATACTTGGATTAAAAATATCTCAAATCAAAAGACCAAAATCAATAAAATAATGCAGCTTTAAAGTAATTCATTTAGATCCTCTATGATCCCCTCTGCATCTTTTCCAGTTAAACCTTATATTAAGATCATGAAAAATGAATTATACATGAAGATACAACAGCTCAAAATAATATATGTTTTTGTTTAACTGTATCTAGTATTTGGGTTGTATGATCCTATATAGATTGTCTGGCTCACTACACTAACCGGTAAAATCAAATCAAACTCAAACAGTGTAAAAAAACCAACACCTCGTACTTTGGTCCGCATTGTGTGAGGAGAATTTAAAAGTGTAGTCCTGGGTTGAGAGTTCCTCAAGGCACTTAAAAGACTGACAAGTCCAGTCTATACCTCCCCTGTCTTCATATTGGAGAGAGCTCATTTCCTCTTGAAGATTTAAACTCAAGAGTGGGACAAGGTTGTTATGAGGGCAGTGGGCAGAGGAGGAAAGGGAAGCCGCTTGTGAACATACTGATTTGAAAAATGATGGGTGCATAAAACAAAGAGATGGGGGAAGGAGTGTGTTGTGTATTGAGACAGACTGAAGAGGGAGAGAGGAAATAAATGCACAGTGAGGGCATTCACATGACAGAGCAGCACTGGCAGGTTTTGCGTTTTGGTGCCTCCTCTTCGTGGCTGGCCCTGGTCGGGTTTTGTGTGTCTGTGCTGGCTGGGCTGTTAGCTGCTGCTGCTGGCTCTGCATGGGTGTCTGGGGCTTTGGCCTGTGACAGAAGAGGTTCCTGCTCCCCTGGCCCTGCCGCTGTTCTCTGGTTCTCCTGGGGATCAGCCAGAGGAACCTCCTGGAACTGGCCCGGCAGAGGAGCAGGGTCTTGGGCTTCTGATGTTGCCTCTGCTCCCTCTGGTGACGTTGCAGCTGCACTCTCAGCCTCTGGCTCCGGGGTGAGAGTGGCCTGAGAGTAGACTGGCACAGAAGCCACTGTAGTGCCCTCCAGAGCATTAGATGGGGCCTGCACCTGCACACAGGTCAGAGCCTCTGTTTGGTTGTCCTGTCCATCAGCTTCTGTCTCTTGATCTCTGTTTTCATTTGTTTGTACCCCACCCTGCTCGTCTCCATCTGCATTTGCTGGTTGTGCATCTGCAGTGGGTTCAACTGCCTCACTGTACTCTGGTTTTGTGAGGGTTTCCAGAGCTGCTTCTGTTTCTGTTACTACCTCCTCCCCAGCCTCCCCTCCTTCTTGGCCTGCTTCTAGATTCGGCAGAGGGGTTTCCTCTGACTGCGTGGTCTCCTGTTGATCTTCCTCAGGTACATCCTCCCCTTCATCTGTGATGATCACACGCTCTGCTCTCATCACCAGGGTCCCCTCCTCCTCCTCCCCCTCGTTGATGTTGATGTTTGGAACCTGACCAGGCGCTGCCTCAGAAACAACCAGGCTTAACCCTGGTTCCAGCTTCATGCTAATAACACCCTCGGAGGCTACAACTGGTCCGTTGGTGGTGGACTGACTACTTTGCTCTGAAGCACCGTGACTGGTGGCTGCCTCGAACTCGCCTCCACCATTTGTTAGGACAGCTGTAGTTTCATCCACCGGTGAGCTTTGGTTTGTCTTCTCTTCAGCTTCAGTTGTTTCTGAAGATAAACATAAAATAAAGACCACTGTCAGTGAAGGAGGATTATTCTGTGCACTTACATTAATTTGAATAGTTAGTGCTACTCATGCATTTGAATGAAGTTGAATGGATATGCAATTAATATGCCAACAAACTTTCATTATCACTAATGATTAGCTTTCATTGTTACTTGATTGCAATTTGAGTATGTCGTCACAGTCAGAACAGCTAATTTAGGTTTTGTAATGCAGTTAACAAAAGCTTTTGCGATCTATGAATCTTAATGCCTTACACAGAAAGGTCAGTCACCTCCGCTCTAGTATAAAATGCAGAGGCTGATAAAGACCACATTTTAGCCACAGGCCATGAACTGTATAATAATAAATGGAGGCTTCTATTGTATTTGCTTTGGAGCAGATAGTAACAAGCAACTGAAGTGAAATAAAAAAAAAGTGAGAAATGTAAATTATCATAATCATGACAAGGATTTGTCATGGGAGGGATACATAATGGTTGATGAGACGGTTGAAACAAGATGCACAGAGAATGCATTAGATGCAGATTTAGATTCTACAGTCTGCGTTTATAGACCCTGGATGATGTAAATACTAATGGAGGGGTCACTTTCATTTTTTAAGACTCTCTTGTGCTCTTCAACAGCGTGAGCAGCATAGCCACTGACACGTCCACATCCCCGCTGCCCTCTAAAAATGCAAGTTCTGCACTTGCAGGCGTATTAGCATAAATATGTATGCAAATCCTTATTCAACATGTGTAAATATTCATCACAGCATGTATGAACTTTTAGTGAAGTAAAGGTATGACTGGGTCACTCCTTCCTTTATAATGCAAATGTTCTTAAGATCAGTATATACAACACATACTGGAAAGTATTTCTATAGGGGACTGTATGGTCTTTAAGGAACTGGTGTATGATATGAATTGACACAAGGAAGAATGGAGAGGAGGAAAAATACTGATGTCAAAAAAAGGCTATGGCCTGTTTTGCATTCCCCACATGAGCATTATGTGAGTACTTCGATGTATATCTGTGTGCATTTTACGACACGAGTCAACTCTATACCCACCCAGTCCTGTTGCATTGTTTTCTCCGTTCTGCACAAGCGCATCATGGACTATTTCTGTGGAAGAACGAATCATACTGTACGTACTGCAACGTCAGCAGGTGGCACTTTCATACACGCAATGTAGAAATCATGAATCACTACAAATTTGAGCACTGATTTCGCAGAAAATGAATCCAGTGACCACATACATGTTACTTTACATGAAGATGTTCAGACTAAGATGCAACACTGAGGACTGGAGCACAGTGAGATTTAATCAACACATTAGTGCTTCTTGGATAACTTTTTGTTGTACTTCAATAACTGTATTTTACTCTTGCATTTATTCATTGAATTCTATGTTATATGCCATTGTATTTATTTCTCTCTTTTCATTTACTCCATAGCATCCTGTCCATTGTCTATCTTGTATTTAAAATTTTAGCTACAACACATCGTTGTCTTTGTTGTTAAAAGGTGCTTTGTGTAGTTTTAGTTAGTCAGAAGAGAAAGATCTTCATCGACTGATGTTTTATACCTAAACAAACTGACCGTAAAAGGACAACACAAGTTCTTTTCCATTGCAAGTAAACACAGAAAAGTGAGAAGGAGTCCAAACATTAAACAAATGAAACCTAATCAACATGTACAGATGTGATTAAGTAGGAGTGGCAGTAGAGACAAGACTTTGGTTACCAGGTGCTGGGAGCCAGAAAAGTAGTATGTCTGCACACAGTGGTTAAAATGATACAGCACTGTGGGGTTGACACTTATTGGACAGAATATGGTGTTTAAACAGTTTAAGAAAAAGCTTGCAGATGGATGACAGCTCTGCACTCTGCTACATACTGTGGATGTTAGGGCTTGTCAGAATGCTTGAAAATGCTGATGTTAACTTCTCTACAGTGTGGAATTTGCATAAATCTATCACTTCCTCTGGCACAAAGCTAATGGAAATGCAATTTTACTAAAAAACTGGCTGTAACCGCTGTAATTTTAACATTTCTCTGTGCCAAAAGGTTTTTCTGAACCCACTTACCTGCCCCAGCCTCTCCCACTTTCACTGCCTCCTGGTGGGTAAGAGAGAGACAGGGGAGGAATTAAAATGACTGTGACTCAACCGCTGAATCTGTTTGTGTTGTGTTGCCTGAAGCTCTGGTGCATTTTGAAAAGAATATAAAAAAACAACAGATGAAATGCAAATGCGAGAATTTAACACACGTTTTATGGAAACAGACACAATCCAGAGCATTTCTATGAAATATTTTCCCTCATGTTGTCTAAATAAGTATCTACCCTCCTACAGCACAGACAAGCACAACCTGTACTAAACCACTCAATGTGTCCACTACAGTAATTATTTAAGCTGATCCACAGACATGAGGGCTATGACGTTCTGTCTAATCACAAGGGGGAGTGATTGAGCTTTAAAGCCCTACATAACCCTTGGAAAGTTCTCCCCTCTCAGCAGTTTGGTAAAGCATGTATTTAAATACATCACATCTGCTCATCTTGATCATGTTTATGTGCAAAGCTTATAATCAAAAGCCTGCTTCAAGGACCTGAACATATTAACACATCCCTAGTCTGATTAGAAAGCAATAGGGAAAGAAAATCATAGAAAAAATCTTCTTGATGTGCCTTTTTGAGCTGCCAGGTGTTGGCCGTCACTCACTCTCAGTCTGCACACTAAATCAAAGCTCTGCTGGCACTGCCTGCTTAAGTGCTGTATTTTCACACAGATGATAAGGTCATACATTCAGAGCCTCCTACATCACAGCCATTAAGTCTATCAGCTCTAATAGCTATAAAAAAAACATTAAATCCTCTGTTTATGTTTCTAGTTGATTTTTTGTTGAACTCAACAGCCAAAGTTAAGATCAATATATGATAACTATGAAAAAACCTTTCTAAAAAACCCCCGGGAACAGCGGGAGAGAAGGAAGGACAACCCTTTTGTTCTACTATCAAGACCTTGGGTGAGGTGGGGTAAACATACTTGTGCTTGGCTTGAGGCAAAACAATAATTCTAGAGTGGATCAAGTGCTGAATTGTTTATGTAACAGAGCAGCTTCCATTCATAAAGTTCCTGCTTTTGAACAAGAGGTGCTACATCAAAGGTACATTAAGAGAGGAAATGCATTATTCATGGCAGAAAGCCACAGATAGAAGTTGTGGGAAATTTTCTTTCTAATGGAAGATGATTGAGCAAGCTTGTTCGACACGTATTCCAACCCGCTTTGTGTCCACAGAGAGTGAGTGGGCGATTGTGTGTGTGTGAGTTCCTCACAGTTTGGCCATCCTCCATCTTTTCCTTCAGCTTCTCTTCCTCCTCTGCCAACCGCTGAGTCTCTGACTGCAACCTGACAAGGACACACATACACACACGCACATATATATATACAAACATTAAACAAACATATAATTTCTGTCCTTACAATAAACTCTTGAACATGCTTTATCATATTTATGTGATGCATAAATATATATTTTCATTCATTTTTTTCAACCCGCTTTCAAAAACGCTTCTGGAGGCACATTTTTTTCTTAATTCGCCTGGAGGCCATATGCTGTGTGTGTGTGTGTGTGTGTGTGTGTGTGTGAGTGAGAGAGAGAGAGAGACAGAGAGACAGGAGTCTTCTTGAAAAGCAAGACAGTGCTGTGTGCAATAATAAGATTGGGATGTTGGAGTGTAGTCTTCAGGGACTTGACAACATTGTCCAATGCAATAAAGAAAGGCCTAGTCCTATCCGGCAAGTGTGCAGGCTGCATCACCCTCTCACTCTCACTCTCTGCCTGCGAGTTCAGTATTGGCAGAATTAAAACTCAACTTTGCCACAACATACATAATGTACGACAACAATAAAAAATTACAAGAAAAACAAAAATAGAAAAGGGAATGCTGCGACTGTCAATAATACATGAACTTCCAACTACGCAAATACAACAAAAAAGTGACAGTTCACACGTGCTCCGTCAGCTCCGTCAACGCCGCTAACTGTCTCAGACAGTCACAAACTGGCTCCTTGTCTCCTCGTTCTAAATTGTGCACATATACACTAACATGTATTCACACAGACACAGACGGTGGCTGTACTTGTCAATGCGCTCTTCCATCTCCTGGGCCTGGGATCCCCACAGAGGTGAGCGAGGGTTCTGGTTGTCTTGGGAGGTTGGGGACAAGGGAGGTCCTTCCATCAACCACTGGTCTCTCAGAGACTTCCTCTGGAGTGAGAAGGAGGAGGTGAGGAAGGAGGAAAGAGAGGAGAGTGAGTCCAACTTGCATTGGTATTGTGTTGATATTTCAGTACAGTTTACACATTGATAGCACTCCATCTAAAATATCTGGCAGAGGTGCCTGTTGATAACAGACAGACCTGTTTGACCTGTTACTTAATCCATTAACTATTTTTCACTGGATTTTCCCTAAGCATATCACAATACACTTATACTTATATCAAGAGATATAAATTACATACAGGTAAAGACAATTTAATCTTCAATGCCCACTCCTACACTTGAACAAAACTCCTTGTATTGAACATTGAACATTTAGTGTATGAGGCCTTTTCAGATTTGACTGGAAGTAGTGTTGTTGTAATACTGTCAGCAATTGGATAAACAAAGCAAATCTAGTGACAGTCTGTCCAGTATGTGATTTTTGAGGCTAATACAGGTATCAATATTTGAGAGCTAAAAGAAAAAAAAAAGAAAATCTCAACAATGTTTTGATAAGGCTCCTTGTAATGTGGTAACTACAGTTAATTGTGACAACAATGTGCTCAGCAGGACAATTAACAGTTGTAAAACTGGAGGCTATGTTAAGCGTATGGACTACAGATAGATATATTTGTCATAAGTTAATACTGACCAATAATGTCGTATATTTCCATATCTTACTATAACGTACTATATGTATATATTTATGGTAAGATATAGATATATTGTAAAACGGCAATACAACGAACAAGACGTTACAATCAACAATTGTAGCCCTGTTGTATCTGCTCGCTAACTAGCTTAATTGGATTCTCAAAGTTAAGCTAACTGTCAATGCAATTGTCAGCTAAGCTATTTTGTACTTATGGAAATGGCTAGCCTGGGTAGCGCTGAGCTGATCAGAAGAACCTCTCGAAAAAACTAATAAAGATTAACAGACAATGGCCAAACGACAGTATTTTGAGAGTAGAGAAATACTTCTGTCAATATTTGCCTGTTCAAAGAAAGATGGATGAAGCGAGTGATCTCAGATGAACTGCTACAGAACTGTGCCAGCAGTGGTTGCTACCAGCAACAGACGGAAACTATCAGCTGCTGGCAGAGTGCTGAGAGACAGAGAAAGACTGTCTCATCACTGCCGATACCTGCAACATTTTATCCATCCAACACCATTTTATTTAAATGTCCAAAGTGTAAAACAATATGCGCGATATAGTGGCATTAAAAAATACTTAGAAGAAAGCAACAAGGTCCTCAGCCAGTTGGGTTAGACGAGTTGGGGGTGGGTGAACAGCAAAACACACCAGTACAGTAAAGGAGAAAGTTAAATGTTTTCCCAAAAGCGTGTTTGTTTTCTAGAGGTGGCTTTTTTAGTGTGTATGCCAACTGTTTTGAGTAGAATTGAATTTGTCTCTTGTTCAGTGTGAACTAACTAGAGCCTGAACACATACCGATTGGCTGATATGATTGGTTGATACTGGCCTATCGCCACGGTATCAGGCAATAACAGCCAATAAGAAAACTTTCTGTTCTTAAAAAACAGTGCAGAAAAAGATGTTTGTGGTGATTTACTGTTATTACATTTCTTGTGTTGTTAACAAATGTCATTTTAGACAATAAAGTTTTTTGTTAAAGTGTAAAATATCCTGCCTCCATTACATATTTTGTGTGTTTAATTACCACATTTGAGGAATCACTGCAGAACATGTGTGTATTTTGGCCCCAAAAACTACATATCTGTTGGAAACTATGAAAATAACCACATATTCAAAACCTGGTTACAAATAGCATGTCATATGGAATTGGGACAAAGTTTCTTTTTCATAAAACATTCCCAAAATGCAACGTGTGGCACAAATGCAAAAAATACAGTAACATGAGGATGATTCAGAAATGTGTGTGACTGTGACTATGAAAGAATGAGATGTGAAGCGAAAGGATATGTAGGGAGCAGTGACGCGGTCGGATTGACAAACTGAGATGCAGAAAGCGAAATGTGATTTTTTTTGAACGGCTCAGTTGTGAAAAAAAGACGAGAGGCGGAAAGACAGAAACACCAGTAAGTCCATGTCTTTATCTCTGCTGTCCAACTGAGAGAACACTAGAATTTATAGTATTGTGTGTGCTCTTTTTATTCTCATACCCTTCCTACACCACTCCTGTAAAAAGACATGACCCAGTGAACGAAAGCTGCCCGAGGCAACCTACTAGTCCCTCCAAACAGAGCACCAAACTGAGTACTTTCAACTTTTATACTGCGCAATTCTCAGTTTGTTGCTGACTACTCTCTGAACATCTTCTAAACAGACCATTACGACTGTCTGACAGACTCAGTCCTTCAAGTCTAATACTGCGTTTGCACTGCTTTGTTCTTTTCTACACTTGTTCCAAATCCCCTCTGGACATCTAGCGCTGACTCTTAAAAAGCTCCATGTGTGTGTTTGCATACATGACAATGAGTGACACATCAAACACAACTGTACACATGGTGTGAGTTTTACTGCAAACACAACAGTCCATCTCAAACTACACAAGCCACTACAGATATCATGTTGTTTCAAGTCAATTTCAGCAGAACTGATACGTGCTTGCTGTGTAGATGCTCTCTGAACTGACAAAGGTGGACATTGGACGTGACCATTTCAAAACTCAACATTGTTTTTTTTTAATATAATGACATGAATGAGTGAATGAATGAATGAATGAATCTTTTTCAATGACAAAATAAAGTAAAGTATGTAAACCTGTTTACATGAGCTGGACTACAGGAACGTAAAGCAGTCAACATGTACAAACAAGAAAAAAGATGGAAAGTTATCATTGTGCTGCCACTTCGAAGAAAATGGGTTCAAAACTCATGCTGCATCCAGACATCAAAACAAACAAACAAACAAACCAACTAATATGGTGACATACGGCAGTACAATCAGAACCTTGGTGATTAAAGTGATGTGAAAACTATGTTATGGTAATAGTGGTTACAGTGCCATTTGCCAGGCTTATCAAACCAAGGCTGCCATTATTTCCTCCACCAATCAATCTTTTCTTTTATAGTCAAATTAATTCCGTTATAAAAAATTCCCTGCCAAAAACGAATAGAAACTCAGATGATTGCATGACGTAGCTATGAAAAAACTTCAGTGAAATTAATTTTGAGCCAGAAACTGTCAGGAGGGAGAAACATTTTTTCCCTCAAACATTATAAACCAGTTGTTTTCCTCTTATTGTCTGGACTAATACACTCGCTGCAGGCTGACTAAGTCAGTATTACAGCCGTGTTGCAACCAGTTGCCTTCGGTTAAAGTGCTTTTTTCAGAAAGTAACTGTGCAGCCAAAGTGCCCTTGAGCTGGACAGTAAACTCCTGTCAGTTCAAGGAGCAGTGGTCTCTAGCTGACCCTGACAAGTGGAAATAAACATAGTGCTGTCTGCAGGGAACTTTTAGCAAATCTAATCCAGCCAAATAGGCAGGATTTTCATTTTTATCATAATTAAAAAGTAATATGCACTGAAATCCAGAGCAGAACACTCACAGCAGCTATTCTTTCTCTTGCTGCATAGCTGATGTCTGCAAGCATCTCACTTACTCGTGAATGCATCTGAAAAGCAACACTCCTCTTCAGCCTATGGCCCCCATGTTTTCATAATCTGGCAACAGTTAGCCAGTAGCTACCTACTTTACTATAAGCGTCACAAACCCATCTCTGTGTTTTCTCCTGCACTGCAGAACAAGTCCTGCTCTGTTTCCCTCTCCGTGCCCTTGGCTTGCTGGATGCAGCCCTCCCTAAACTTTCCCTCAGGTCAGGAGCTGTGTATAAGCCGCTGCTCCTTCTTTATCACATCCTTACATCTACCCTGGGGTTAGAGTCAATGTCAAATCTAATGAATGTACTAAATGCTATGATTATATCAACTCCTGTGAGAGAGCGAGTGTCGAAATTATCATTTAAAATTCATCTTTGAAGCCTCAAAGACTTGAATTTTGATCTCACAGATGCAATTCATTTTTAGTGCATTGCACACTAACTGACATGCTCATTCAAACATGGTAGGCATATGTAAAACGGTCTCCTGCATGAGCACTTGCATACCTGTGTGCACGCAAACACATGCTGCACAAATTTCGCACAATTTGAGGAATGTGCCCCAGGGCAGTGAAACACAGTGGAGTAGGAAGTGGGAACGCCAGAGTGGAAACGATGTGAAAACAATAGAGCAGCTCTGTGACTTGCAGTGTGTGTAAACACTCACATAAAAACTGATTTCAGCAAAGGAAGGCTTGCTTCTAACCTCGCAAAAAACGGGCAGAACCAGGAAGTGTGAAAGGTTGTACAGTTCATCTGTGTGTGTGCATGTGTGAGAATAGGAAATAAATGGGAATGCTAACAAGCTGAAATGGGTCTGCAGAGGATGTTGGATGAGTCAAATTAAAGCTGCATGTGCTTGTAAATATGTGTGTGAATGAATGAGACCGATTAGATCATCCTGTGTATGTGTGTCAGACCTTGAGCTGCTGTAGTCTGAGCTTCTCATCCTCCATCTCTCTCCGGGCTCGGTCCTGCTCCTCCTGAAGCCGACGCTTCTCCTGACAGATGAAAATTAGGACAAATGGAGAATAAAGCAAAAGAAAGAGAGTGAATGTAGACATATTGATGATTTGGTAGAGAGAGAGCTAGAGCAAGAGGAGTACAAATACATTACTATTATTCCAATAAACAGAAGGGTGGGCTGAGAAACTCAGATCAGGTGCCAAACATATAAAGGGGCTGATGTAAATGTCTAACAGAGACAAAGCAAGGAAAGAGACGGCATCATCATCGAGAAAGAGTAAAACACCTGGTCAACCATCTGTCATGAGGACACTGTCACCACAGACATCAGGTAGACTGTACATCCCATAATGCTTAGAGCAGCTGTCCCCATGGCAACTCAGTGTTGTTTTCATGGGACCAGGGACACCCTGGCTCACCACATTGCACATTCAATAAATTATTTAGGAGTTACGGACAGCTCAGAGAGCTTAGTCTCTTTATCTTCTCTTTCTCTGTACAGACGAATGTGATATAAAGGCGGAAATAGACAAGATTGCAAACACCTGTGATGACACCTGCCTATAACACTGTAATGTATTACATTATTAGCAATCAAATGTTTTTTTAAATAAAGGTTATAATCTACAAAAATGTAACGTTTCGAAAAAATGTGGTCCGGTTTTAACACAACTACAGACCAGCTAGAAGTCTTTTCTGTGCTGTATTATGAGGTGCTACAAGAGGTGAAAAGGGTGTGTGAAAAAACTGCTCCATGAAAATATTGTTATTGTTATTATCGTTATTATTTTTTACACTCCTCCATTACATCTACATTTTGTAGAAATTGGCATTTTGTGGGTAGATACCAATCCGAGGTTTCTGTAAAAATTTGTCAGATGTAATGTAACATTATCTGCCAACTACAAACCAAACTCTGCACATCATACCAGTGTTACGTCTTGAAAACTTTTGTCTTGTTGTAAAACATTCATTCAGTGTAGGGCTGCGACGACGCATCCCAAACAAGAAGGGGTAGTACCTCTGGAGGCTGAGAATAGCCTCTCTCACACAGAGAAGCTGCATTAACGCCACAGCTGCGGTTTGTCAATTCTCCACCGTTGGTCATTCACACAGAGCGAAGCACCGCTGGAATAAAGACGAACCACTGTGTAATTCACACAGAAAGCTGCGCTGCCACTCCTAAAGAGACGTGACGGTAGACGTCATAATGATGACGTCGGGGTGTTTCCCAGGTGTTTCCCCTGTCGATCTAAACCTGCTGACCGTTTATGATGTGTAGTGATTGAGAACCCAGCCCCCTAAACATCCTGGAAGATGAAAGAGTTACGTTTTTTGTGCTAAATTACATTATTACATAATCGCCATCAGTAAACAGGTCGCTGCGTGACTCTGTCACTTGCAGGGACGGAGGCTGTTTTCTGGGGGAAATTCACTAAAGTCTCGGTCGGGAGGGCTGACATCACGGTGATTTCTATCAACACAACCACTTGAGTGAGTTAAAGGTTTTTGCCGGTGACAGACACTGTTTTTCGGGCAGAAATGTGACGAAGAGTAGGTAGGACGGGCAGGAGGACAGACGCTGCTCCGCCTACAACTGCAGTATTTTTTTCCTCATATAAGTTACCAATGACAGTTATAGTTACTATGTTACTTTTGTTTGGTCATGTAACGTTAAATTAATCGTTTAATTAGTTGACTAATCGAAAAAATAATCGCTAGATTAATCGTTTGAAAAATAATCGTTTGGGACAGCTCTAATTCAGTGATCCTGCCTTCTTATTGTAGTTACATAGCAAAGACACGTGTGATAGGGGGGCGAAGTGGCTGAGACAGAGACACCATTCACCCTAATACACTCTGAAGCTGTTAAAACTGACTGTTACGATGGAGAGAAACTGTACATTAGTGTTATTTTAGCCAGAACACCCTATCTCATAACATAATTTTTTTTCACAGCCAAGTGTAAATGTGTACAGTTTCTCACAACATATACATATGCTGCTGGATTTGTCTTGAGTGTGTCTGTGTGTGTGTGTGTGTGCATGGACTCACAGCAATGGCCTCCAGTCGCTGTTTGTACTTGTCTGCCTCTTCCATCCTGCCACCTGTGACACAACATGACAGGGTTTGAAGGTTAGAGATCAGAGGTTAAACAAATACCAGACGAGTCGGCTGAATCCAGTTACTTTGAGAGATTGAGCAGAGGCCATTATTTCACATATATCCAAACCACGCCTTTTTTCGGGGGGTCTTTACAAATGTAAAAATTGTTGTGTTCAAAGGAGAGAGAGAGAGAGCCACCATGACCCACAATCCTCCTCATCATTACCATCCTCACCAAAACACATCTGCCCAACACTCCTATTACGTCTTTTGTGTCACACCCTCCGGCATCTCAAAGAAAATTAGCTTAGGCATCTGTTTTCCCCTGCAGCCGGCACCAAATGGGACAATATTTGAGCTTCCCAAAAACCCAGAGTCACAAGAGAGAGTATAGAGTAGAGTCAAACATAGCAGCCAGTTCACATCAACTCAGTCATTAGTGAGTTTTTGCCATCACAAACCATAACTCTGCTTCTAACTTCTCAGGAGAGAGATAACACTTATTTTTGTCCCACATGCAATTCTGCACCAGACGGGTTCCACAAGAAAATAAAATACAGAAAGACTTTATATGATCAAAGTAATTGTAGTGAAAACAGTTATTGAAACCGAATTTTTACATAATGACAGCAATAACCCCTCCAGTCACTGAAAATCCCATGTGGTATGTAAAGAGCTCTGTCTTACACCCCCCCCCCCCCCCCCCCAAAAAAAAAAAACAAACAAACAAAAAAAAAACATTCAGCCATCACAGCGTCTGAGATCTAGCAATGGGGAAGATCTGAGCAAGACCGTGCCCTATTTCTGCAACAAATGCCACACTGTCAGAGCCGCTGTCGCTAATCGCCATCACAGAGTTTGGAGCCCAGAACGTGTCCTTATACCAATACACACACTCATACACACACACACACAAAAAACACTATCAAACCTGCAAAACCTCATAAACAAGCGATGGACATTAATGGGAAGATCAGACGTCACCTTTTACTTCAAAATAATTGGACAATGACACTTCAAGTTGGAATAAAAAACCTCACAAGCAAAATGAGCTTTTGTCACATCAACCCTCACCTACATTACTCATTTCTCACTAAGTGTCCCTCTCCATCCAAGCCTCACATATTCTTCAAACGAGGTTCCTCAGAAGGGCTGATGCTATTGTTGTTGCTCCACCGATATCTTTCAGTCACATAGTGAGAAACTTCTCCTTAAAAAGGTTTCTTTTGGTGCCCTCGAGGTGTGTGAAGGGTGGCGGGGACACAGGGGAAAAGTGCCCACTTTAACAATGTGGAAATGTAGGTGATCGGAGGGAACAACAGATGGATGAAAGAAGAAGAGAGAGGGAAGGGGAAACTTTTTTTGATGGGGAAACAAACCTCTAGCATGCTTTCATTACAATGGAGTTCTCTCAAGAACTTAGGTGGTTAGACAGAGAGGAAGAAATACGTGTAGTAATATATACACGCAATATATATATAGAGAGAGTGATTGGGAGACAAGACGAGGTAGATCTCGTTTTGGCAGTGTTTTGAATGACTGGAGGTGCAGTGACAGCTTACAGTATAAGCCTCCGTTGGGAGTGGAGGCTTGTGTCTCATCAGGGCTCCAGGAGAGCGCCTAGAATAGCATCCAGAGATAAACAAGCAAACACAAACAGAGGCTTTGATGAGGAGGTATTGAGGAGCTCCCCGTAGACACACACTGACTCCGATAATTAGACAAGATACAGGAGGGTAGAGATGGGAAGGCTGACAAAGTCAAAAAGTTAAGAGACAGAGAAAGTCAGGATGGTTCGGGAGAAGAGCGACGGAAGAGTAGCAGAAAAAAGGGGAGAGCGATGATAGCAAATGTAGCAAATTGTTGTCCACCAAATGGGACGACCGGTGACACAAACGCGAGAACAAATCCAACAGACTGTTCAAGAATGGGAAGAACAGAGATTTAATTAAATCGTCTCTGTTCTCTACGCCTGTCCCAAACACCAGCTCAGCAACATCAGTACAGTGAGAATTATGCCTCCAAAGTCAAAAGTCAACCTGACAAGCAAGTGTAATGTTTCAATGTGTGCAGGTTTTGAGACTATTTTAACGCCACAGGAGAGCTCCAGTTTTAGCACGATTTCCCCAGCTCCCGTGGCTGCATGTCGAAGTATCCTTGAGAACACTGAACCCCAAATTGCTCCTGATGATGAGGTCGGTGCCTTGCATGGCAGTCTCATACAATTGTTGAGTGGTTGGTAGACTGGAAAGCACTATAGAAATGCAAGTCCATTTATATTCTATCATTTTTCTTACACTTTATCAGTTTTGCCTTTTGTTTTGTTGGTGCAGCCGAGAAAGCACCTGCTTTGAATACTGCTCTGGACACTGGTTACCATGATAACAGTTGATGCATTCAGTCAGCACTGTTTTCCAAGAGACCCTGATCATTATTAAGTGAATGCAGGTCAATCTGCTACCAACTAAACCAGAGTGTTTTTGAATTCTTGTAGAGATAGTTAAATTATCCAGTATTTCAAAAGATTTGGTAAGATTTCGTTTGTCGTTCCTTGAATCATCTTGTGACCCCTCTGGAAACAACCTAATGAAGAGCAACAGTGAAGGGACACCCCCTTTACAAAGTGGATGGATGTAATAGCGAATAGTGACGTTATAGATGTTATGTAGACTGAAATAACAACACTAAAATAAGATTCGGAAAATTATGATATATAATATTGTAATGATAGATACTTACAATAAGTCAGAATTTACTGGTAAGGTGTCCTCATTATAAAACTGAAGTGTTAATAAGGCTAAATCTTTATTTTAACCATAATTCTTTGCACCTTAACTGTGAATTTTCACACAACTCCCACAATCCTCTTGTTGTACTCAGAAAGCATAGCAACCCACAACTGTCTTGTGGGACTCAACAAAAACTGCACCAAACAGCGTGAGTTAGTGAAACGCCAATTTGGCAGGCGGCCATTAACACAGCTTGGCTGCTACAGTATTTAATTACAGACACCGGTTCACCTGTAACACCTGTTACATGCCAGCCC
This sequence comes from Sparus aurata, assembly GCF_900880675.1. Classification (NCBI taxonomy): domain Eukaryota; kingdom Metazoa; phylum Chordata; class Actinopteri; order Spariformes; family Sparidae; genus Sparus; species Sparus aurata. The sequence goes on along the minus strand of NC_044187.1, from coordinate 22,349,886 downwards.
AGATGGCTAAAATGACTGAAGCCTTACTTCCATTAGAACTGACAGTTTGTTTTTTTTGTTTTTTTTTTTCAGGGCAACGATTTGAGTCCCACCTACACAAACACTAGCCAGCTAAGCAGGTTGGAGGCTGTTTGACCTCTGTGGTATGAGCTGCCACACATCGAGTCTCTATCAGTTTATCTTTTAGTCACTCTCCCTCTCCATACACTCACACAATGGGCAGAAGGTGCTACAGCCAACAACAAAAGAAAGAGAAGAGTAGACACAGGACACAGGAGGAATGGTAGTCTCAAGGGAGAGATGAACAGTTAATTTATTGGTAAGTCAACAGGCCTTTTTCACTGAAAAAGTTTTTACTTTTCATAGCAGGAAAAGACCAGGTGTTACCATTAACACTAACAAGGTTTCTGTTGTACTGTATTGTCCCAGTAAGCCCCTTACAGTGTGACGGAGAGCCAGCATGAATAAAACCCCCTCTGAACTCTGAGCCCATCCTCAGCGTCAACACTTTTCATGGAAATTAATCTTCAAGTCCTTGTTTGAGTCCTCTCATAGGAAAAAAAATGCCTGTTTCAGCTTCTAAATGTAATAATATTCAGTGTAATTCGGTTTTATTTCACTAAAGTAATTGGGGTTTTGGCTGGGGTTTGAAAAGTTTTTGGCGGGCTTTTTCACATTAAAGCTGCAACTAATGAGTTTAATTCTATTTTTCTTTTTCTCATCCACTAATCTGCCAATTAATTCATTAATAGACCATATTCACATGGCGGCCATTTTCCTTTGATGTCACACTCAAACATTATGTAAAATGTAAAGAATGTGACAAGGGGTCATTAATTCACAGCTTTTCGAATGATCAGCAGCTACAGAGACAATAGATTGGGCAATTTTTAAGGGAAAACAACATATTTGATGATCCGTTAGCTACTATTAGACAGAAACATAGCATTTAACCTCCTTCTAGCTAACATTACCATTTGACAGTGATTCAAATTACGATAGTAAAGCCATAAATTAACTCTCAAATATTAACACACATCATGGACTAATCAATTTACCGTCAAATAACATATGCCAACGTTAGCTGTTGTCTAACGGTAGCTTATAGGTCATCAAATCTGTCGTTTTATGTTGAAATATGACCCTATGTCCCTCCAGATATAAATTATCCATTGTGTTAGTAGTCGCTGATTCATCGGAGAAATGGAAATGATAACTCTTTGTCAGATTCCCTGCATACAACCTTATCCTTCTGTCAACAGCATTTGAGCTACCCACTCAGAACATAAGGTCATGGTGGTGTGTGAATATAGTCTATTACTTTGTCCACAAATGATCAGAAGATAGAAAACGCCTATCACAACTTACTTTAATCCTGAGTGTCTAAACCCAACTCAAAAATTTAAAATTTTAGCCTATTCCTTTATCATGGGACATACAACCTTGTCAAGATCGGACATCTACATTACCCACAACGCAACTCTGACTACCAGCAGTTTGGTCAGAGATAAGAGCGCGTTTAGCCAATGTAGTCTCAAGATATTGGCTATATAGCATAAAATGTGATGAAACAAATTATCAACTATAAAAACAGTTAGATTAATTGCACAGCCACTTCAGCTTTCATTTGGTTGATAAAAAGGAGCTCAGTAAGAAGTGTATGTGCATGTGTGTGTGTCTGTGCGTGCGGTTAACACACAACGGTCTAGGAACTCCAGCTGCCTCTCAGTCGTTCAGTTTGTTCCTCAGCAAACATTCCTCAAGCCTGGTGCAAAAGAAAGTATATTTGCTTTTAGTGCATGTGCGCATGTTTATATAACAATGTATATTTGCCTAGCGGGGTGCCATGAAGTCTATATGCCGAGTGCTGATGTAGTGACATTAGCTCAGTGGGAACAGATGGAAGAACAGTGGGGTGTCTGGAATGAAAAACTATACAAATCATTTAGTACCACAGTTCACTGCTTGTGGATTTCTCTCATACACTCTGACAGGCAGTACACAACTGACTGTATGTAAGAATGAAAACTGGAATCTCAGGCAGGTACGACTCCTACAAGGCAAAAGGCTGCGGTGTGACATTTCATCTAAAGACCAACGACGTTGTGCACAAACTATTTTGGAGTCGAGTTACGTCCAAATCCCAGTGCATGAAATGTATGATTTTCAAACTGAGCACCAAACCAGAAAAGCCGAATTAGCATTTAATTTTCTGGGGGCTTAAAAAGAAAAGTCTCTGAATAGACTATGGTAGAGGCCATCGGTAGAATCAGTGTGATCGGATCGGTGGCCTGCACATTCCACCAATGCCTTCAGTTGCTTTGCGTAAGCTCGCATGTCGAATATAACATCAGTCTGGGAATATAGCTGCACCCAATAAAAATATAGGCTGTCTATGCAAGCCACATGTTTCTGGAATTTAAATCCCATATCAAAATATTAGAAAAAATAAACTAGTTCATTCAAATGCAATACTCCGATCTAACACAGATATGGGTGCACATTTTACTAGAAAGGAAAGAGAACAGGGTTTTTGACTTTGACTTCACAGGGATGGATGCCGGCTACAGTGGAGCATGAAAGCTGTGAACTGTCGGTCATGAGACTACGAGTCTGTGTCACAGGGCACCCTTAAGTCCAGGTATGGCTTGATTCCCTGATGGCGATTCAGCTTAATCAGAGCAGACATTATATGTCTAGGAAAAAGATGCGATTCCTTCTTGAAAGATTATGTCATGATGCAGAAATAGTTCATCGAAAAACCAGTTCTCAACAATATAATTCCCTGTAACAATTCAGTGAGACCGGGCTGTATGCTCCTTATGGCTGAACCAGTAGGAGGGTGTAACGTAACGGATGTAACCATGTGCGTCTTGTCAGGCAACTTTCTTGAGTTTTGGTGAGGAAGGCTGATGGTTATCAAAGATAATTAAAGTACATTCATCCGTTTCTATTAATTGTTGATCATAACAAAGCAAGAAAGTACTCATACAGCAAAACAATAAAATAAATCATGTACAGAGATAAAAAATTTCATAATCAGAGCAAACCCCTGCTGAAGGAACAGTAGAAACATTTTTATTATGCAACATCCACGGGGAAATGTTGAGCTTTGCTTTTGCTAAAAATCAAGATTAGGGATCCAGCTAACAATCATTTTCATGATCAATGAATGTGCTGATTATTTCCCCCGAGTAATCAATTATGGCTGAAAGAGAGAAAGACTATTATAATATTTAACTTTAAATTTCTTGTTTTTATTCGATCAACAGTCCAAAAATCGAAGATATCCAGTTAACCGTCATACAAGGGACCAAAAAGAAGGTAGAAAATTCTCACACTGGTAAACTGGAACAGGCCAAACGAGCTGTCAGAAATGTACAGTAGACAGACCAGAGAGCAGCAGTCTTCTGAATTGGGTGATTGTGTATATACAGGCCACTGAGCACACAACATACAGCGAGTTGCTAAGATAGCTTCAGGTCTGTATGGGGTGGGGGGGTGGGGGGAGTCATTAAAAGGCCACCCAGTGACATTTTGTTTTTGCGTGATGATGCAGTTACGCTGCTGTTGGACCGCTGGCCACACACTTTGAAGTTTCTGCTCCAGTTCTTGTAGAGACTGGGAGGAGGGGTAGTCGACGTAGGGTTGGAGCATCAGATTGTGTGCCCTCAATTATATACAGTTGCTGTCAGCACATTCGAGAACTAACATTAGGAGTTTTATTAATTTCTAATACCTGTATTAGTGATGCTACGCTGGAATCATCTTTGCTTTGAAGTGCAGTTCATCTGCTAGAGGCTCATTTACAGAGCTGCTTCTATGTGTCCTATTATCCTTCTTCTATTCAACATGGCTGGGTTTTCAGCTCTTTGAAAATAGCATGCCAAACTCGAGTCTAGCATGTAAACCGCATAACTAAAAAGAGCAGGACTGGATGAGATAGGAGATGTTTTTTTTCTTAAAAGACACATTTTGGGTTAAATGCTTTTAATGCTCAAAAAACATAAATTTTCTCATTCTGGTCAGTGCTGCAGCATTATATTCCCCCTCTGTCTGAGACACTCTGTTTTAGCTCCTGTCTCTTTAAGGCCTCCCACCTGAATACCCAATCTCCTCTGATTGGTCAGCTCACACAAGCCTGACCCAGCACTGCTAACAACAACGGAGCTGCTGTGCTTAATCAATTCTTACGTGCCAAACTAGCCACTAGGGCATAAATTATGCAAATTTGTGAGATGGTGGCATAGTATAATGGGGTGCTTTAGTTGTGGGGACTTTGACCTTTTTAACCTTCAAGATCTTTTATGCACAATAACACAGAAAAAATGAAAAAGTATAATCGGTCTCCTCTAAAACAAGATTCAATGCTACTTTAAAGTTACGATTCAAACAGTTTCAGATTTCCGTGCCTGTGAGACCAGGACAGAGTATTCCAAGGCCACTAAATTGAGAATATCCTTCCACCCATGTATTTGGGAACAGGAAGAGTGCAAACATCTTTGTCCTCCAGACGATTACAGATAGACCATGCAATCGCAATGACCCTGATCTCTGAACTTGCGCATCCCCTTCTGTCGTCACTGGCCATTGCTCAGGAAGAGCCTGACCTAAACAGGCGGCCAACTAACTGTAAAACAAATTCCTAGATAGAGCTTCAATCTGGGCCAGGGCAATCAAAGACCCAGCTGCTCTCTATCTTGAAGGATGGACCAAGAAAGATGCTGTAAAGTGCTTTTTCATCAGCTATTGATTTTCAGTCGCTTTACAGACTCTGCAGCAGAAATTGCATTATTGGAGAAATATGCCTCTTATCTACATAGAAATAAATCTGACACAGTGGGTGGATGTATGTGTGTGTGTGTGTGTGTTTATGTGAGTGGGTGGGTGGTATGGTTGGAATTTGTGTAGCTTGGATGGTGCTGCTTCAACTGCACACATGCCAAGTTCCTCTGATTGACAGTCGGGGTCGGGGGAATGAAAACACTGCATTCCACTGCTTTGTGTGTGTGTGAGTGCGTGCGTGCGTGCATGTGTGTGTGTGTGTGTGTGTGTGTGTGTGTGTGTGTGTGTGTGTGTGTGTGTGTGTGTGTGTGTGTCAGTTAGGGATGGAAGGTTAATGTGTGATAAGTGTGTCCCTCCCTCGTCACAGTGCTAACAGTGTAGTAGACTTCGGAGTGTGTTGAGGATTATCAAAGTCAACAACATACAACACAGATTTTCTCCAAGTCATGTATCACCGCTGCACTTCACAGGCATGACAGTCCAACTCCGGCCTCACCTCTGATGTCACACTGCGGCCCGAATAATGCATGCATTTCAAGATGTCATCAACCCACCAATCCCATATTTATCAGAGTATCAACGCTGTGGATACGTACAGTTAGCACAAATGATCACAAAGGAACACATACGCTGGGGAGCATCAAAGGAATCACTGCGAGGGATTATCAAAAGAAATCTTCCTACAGGTCCCAGTGTTCAGTGGTTAGACTAAAGCGAGTTTAACGCACTGACAATTTGACTAAATCGTGTTGCGAGAGAAGACTATGATGAAACAACAGCACCTCAAAGGAGCAAATTCCTTTGCTCTCATTTTGTATCTACTTTATAAAGCCATAAAAAGGATTGAGGGGGATCAATGGTGTGCTCTCAGGTACCGCACACACGCGCACACACACACACACACACACACACGCACACACAATAAAGTCTCTGTTCAACAGGAGGTAGGCTGGTTTTAGCCTTCGACTGAGTCTGGCCACAGCATCTTACATATACAACTCGCACCCACGGCACTACAGCTGATCTCTATTTGAGTAATGAGACATGACGTTTCTAAGTTTAACCGTAAAGGTTGCAGGGGTCCTAGGATGCTTTCACACCTGCAGTTTGGCAAACAAAGCAAGTGGTCTAAAAATGGTGTTATATGGGCTGACAGGTAACTCATTCACTGTGCAGTTTGGACTTCATGGCTCCTCGCGCTAGAAAATCTATTTGCAGTGATTCATGCTGCACTTTAATGTTTAGGGTGCAGGACTTAAAGGCATCTATTGGAAGTAATTCAATATTATATTCACAATAGAGTGCTGTCGGCATGTATTTTTGTAGGCTAACCTGGAAGTTAGCATCACCTTAGTTCCCTTGACAAAAAGCCTCTGGGACTTTCCACTGGATTTTGGATTAGTGTAGAAAATCTATGGCAAACAAGTTTGCACGTTTGTTCAGCAAGATAATCTTCACAGATGAGCACCACTTTTGGGATTTTTTGGTGTAAATGAACCCGCCAGAAACAAAAGGCTAACATGAGATTATAAAACTACATTGCAGTTGCATGACTTCAACATCATAAAAACTAAGCATCTTACTACGCTATTGTATACACACTTCACCATAAAGTGACCGATCTATGAGTTGTAAAGTTAGAATGGAGAACATGATTTCTTAAATTTTTCTCGAGTATGACTTTTAGGTTGTTTTTATAACACTTTCCTACAAACTGGACTTTTTAGAGGTCGTTCAGACTAAAATAAAGCCTTGCATGCTCTTGTGGGAGGTGTATTATTACAGGTACCAGTGAGACATGAAAAATCATCCACGCAGTCCTGTTTGAGTAAATAAACACTGAGTTTAAAAGGCCAAAACACTGCCCAGCAGTTTAATACTTTGAGACAGGATATTTCAACTTGTAGCTGCAATCATTTCATCTTTTGCCATCACGACCATCAGGCAAACAGCAGAGAGTCCCTGTTTACGTTCCAAAGTAATCTACAGTACCGGGAATTTGCACTTGTACACATTTGATTGGCCACTGAAGCGTAGTGTTGCAGTCCAGCAAGACTTGAGCCAGACTGAACTTCTTTGCCAGACAACCATGCATTGTTTTTGCCAGAGCCCTGTGTGTTGGCACCCCGGCTGTACCGCCGCACTGGCCTCATGCAAATAAATAAGAAGGCTGCTTATTTTCACGCTGGGCTAATGTTAGTCTGAATGTGGCATTATTACAGTATGCAATACAGTATGTGCTTATTTATATTCTGTGGTGTCACAAAGTAGTAATTAAGCATTCAAGATTACTGCTGTTCATATAGATACCTACAATCTTGTGCTTAGGAACCCGCCTGTTACTATGGTTACCAAACTATTTGCGGGAATATATACATTGCTTATCCAGATTGCTTCCCATAAAAAAAAAAAAAAAAAGCTACACCAACAGCAGATTAATTTTAATTTAGAAATTCATGTCACACTTATGTCTACTACCACAAAATGGCCCTGGGTGGTCTTCTTTGCTTTCACAATACAAACCATTTTCCCCAACTAACTGGAAGGAGACCAAGCGGTCTCAGTCCAGCTATTTTGATTGGATCACCAAATTTAGTTGACAAAAAGAACCAAACCAAACAAGCAAACACAGCAGAGTTTGTTTGAACCGAACTGAACAGGTTAGGTGAACAAGTATCCAATGAAAATCTTAGTACGATTACCTAATTAACCAGGCTTGTCTTACTGTGCTCACTGACATTTTCAGTGTGGCAAGCCATTATTTCATCAGTATAAACACACAGATGGGTGACATGAAGCTTAATATTGTATATAGCTTCATACTGCTGGATGTTTGCCCTCCGAGTGGTTCCCAATATGGGCAGGCTTCTGATCACTGGCCATGACAAAATCACCATCTGCTTCCAACATTTAAAATATTAAAGTCTGGAAGGATTTTGGGTGAGAAAATCAGTTCCGCAGCCATTAAGCTGAGCAGCAGATCAAAAGTGACAGCTCGATGAGGCCTTTGGAAAACCCTGTCATCCACTCATCAAATCAGCAGAGGGGCTACAGAGATTAACACGGTGATCTGGAACATACATATGCATGGGGAAGCTGCACAGTAATGTGCTATGCAGCATGCGTGAGTCATTTTGGCTCACTGAGTATAATTAACATGCAGGATTATCTATTCAATCCAACTGTGAGGAAGTCACATTGTTGCATTGGTTTAACGGCATGCATTTCCAAGAATGGCTTAGTTTTGGTCAGTCAGTTGCATTAAAACAGGATAATAAACAAATACGCGATAAACCTGTGGGTCCTGCCTATCATTTGACAATTTGAAAGAAAAAAGTGAGAAATTTGTTGTGTGTTAAATCATGTGTCATAAGCTAATACGCAAAATATTATTTATAAGTACAGTGTAGAAAATGTTATTTATTGTAGAGTTAGAGGAAAATATGAGAGAGATAGATACTTTATTAAAACTAAAGATCCTCTGTGCACAGCAGTGCTCCTCTCCTGGGTGCAGCTACTACAGGGTAAACCACAAAGGGCCCTCAAGAAAAGAAGGAACAAAGAATAAGGAAAAAGAAAATCAGCACACACCAGGATACAGTTGCTATTTTGTTTACAATTGCTTTAAAAAACAAGGACAAACAAAAACACAAAAAAACACATTTAACATGGTATGTTAAGTAGCTTAACATCCCAACAGTAATCACTGTTATGAAGTGTTTGGTCAGTAACCTGTGTCTCTCCTCCAACTGCTTGTGCAGCAAAAGAGAAAAGAAATTTTCTTGTATCCCTGCCCATTTGATCCAATCAGGATAGACAATGCTATAAAGAGGCGGTCCTCTGTGCTCGTGAATGTGCAGAGTAGTATTCTCCCGTTTGCCAGCAAATGGCAGAGCCTTATACTTCCAAACAGGCAGAGCGAAGGAAAACACTCGAAGAAAAGAAAAAGAGCCGTCTCGAAAAAAAGAACGGGGTCGTGCAAGTGTGGTGACGCAGAGAGGAGGGAGGGGACTGCTAACTGCAAAATGGACAGAAAGTTGGCTAAAATCGCGTCTGTGTTTACAGCAGCTTCAATGTGCATATCTTGTCAATGCTCAAACATTGTTCTGTGCAGCCCTACTTTCTATGTTGCAGTTTTCATGTGCACTCCCTCAGTCACATCCTCGTGTGACTTCCCAGCCGGAGACAATAGGTAATCAACTGTTGCCCTCACGCTGTAAGACCGCCTGACTTAATCACTGTGCTCTCAATGTTTTGGCATTCATGAACTCTTCTATCTCCAGCTTTATCTCCTCAAACACTGGGCACAGACAGTCGAGGCACGTATTAGTGTTCATGATAAGAGGCGAAACAACAGCTTTTAACCCTGAGGTGGAATGCAGCCTCTATGGGTCTGAGACTCTCTGTGTGTGTGTGTGTGTGTGTGTGTGTGTGTGTGTGTGTGTGTGTGTGTGTGTGTGTGTGTGTGTGTGTGTGTGTGTGTGTGTGTGTGTGTGTGTGTGTAGGCTTTGCAGAGGAGTGAAGATTACAGGCTAGCTGAGGCATCATGTGAAACAGAGACAGTGTGGCTGAGGGCATAGTTGCTTCTCTCCTTTTACTGAATGTCATTATAGCCTTTTTACATTATATTTAAGCCTGGTAAACAGTGCCAGTGTCATTGATGACATATGCGGTATATACACAACATCTCAACCTGTACCTGTAATTTTAGGGAATGTCGGAAAGTTTGTAATTAGTCAAGTCTCTGCGTGATGGCATCAAATGACGAAATTGGAGAGAGAGCAGAGGATAAACAGCAGAGGAAGTAAAAGGTCAACACTGTGGACTCCTTCATCGAGTCCCTGTTCAAACAAAACCATTTCCAAGAACATGAACAGATACAACATTGAATCCTCATGACCTGCCTGACCTGCCTCACAGCAGACAAGTCATGAAGAGCAGGGAGAAAGCCTTTGCAATGAGAAAATGTAAGGTGAGAATAAAACAAACAAGAGGCAGATAAGACAGTGTTGTCATAGAAATGGAAAATCATGCAGGTTTTATACGAATGAGAGAGCGAAAGAAAAAGCCATGTGAAGCGGGGGGATCAGACTTTGAGACACCTGTTCTGACAAGTCCTGACGAGACACTTGAGGCTGTGACACAACATAAACGTTCTGCCAGCATCTCCACCGAAACCCAGCTCAAAGACACATCAGGTTCACACTGCGACACCTGAAAGTATGTGCCAGTCTCCGTTTCGTCGGCGTGTTGCATGCAGACACATGCACAGAGGTTTCACAAGGCTGGCTGTGTGACAGAAACTTAATAAGCAAAACGCACTGACAGTTACTCCAGAAAAGAAAACTGATTTCACAATCAAGTTATCAATTATCGCATATCTGAGAAAACCTGTCTCTGTCTGATGGAGTAGATACTGTTCTACACAATTAGAAACCAGCTGGCTTTATATTAAGCTCTCTTTAAAACTGTGTAAAATCAGTTGGCTTTACACAGGGCAAGAGAGAGTAAGAAGCATAAAAAAAGGGCTGGGCAATACGTCGTTAACATGATGTGAGCCTACAGATTGTCTTAGAGTTTGCATGTGCATTACAGTAAAGTAACATGAACTGACCAGACTGTTCAAATTCTTGCCTTTACCCACTTCGTTATTATACCCATGTTACATACAAAGGCTCTATGTGAGCATAGAGTACAAGCCCACAGCTGTTTAGTTTTAATTTCAAAATTATGTAAGACATTTTATTCAACTTAACTTGGAAATTAATTTCCTGTATAGGATATTCAAAATATGGTGATAATAGATTATATGCACATATTTTGTTGAAGTAAAAGGAATGAACCATTCCTGACAAATCAGAAGGGCAAGTGATTATTCAACAATTGGGGCCATGTCCATGACTCCAGGTCAGGTTTTTTAAGCTGAGTGCAAGTTGATATCGAGCAAATCAAGACGTGACCTCCAGATTCCAGAGCCAGGGACTGCTGACCGGTCCCTCCTTACTCTACAGCAGTAGGATATACATCATACAAACTGTACATGGCCAGAACCTTACAGGCCCAAAAACATAATTCACTTACTCCTAAGTGTTTGTTTGTTTATTGTTGAACTTGTCCGACACACACCATACAGTCATATGGCACATATGTCACACAATGTTTCTAAATATTAAGAATTATATTGCCATGTCAAACATTTTCTGTTTCAGCTTCTCCAATGTGGAGATATTTGCCTTTTTCTCTGGTTTTCTAATTACTGGTTATTGAATAAAGATATGTTTGGTTTGTGGACAGTTGGACAAAACAAGCAATTTGAAGCAGAAAATGTTATGATGATATTTTTCACTGTAGATGCTACAATGTACTAAGTACCCAATTAAGTACAAAAATAATCAATGTGTTAATGGAAAAATAATTGTTGGATCTGATTTAAGGCTCAATGGAGGTAGGAGTTACTGTGGTGCTAAAGACTTGGACAGATGCATGGAAAAACAAAAGTGGAGGTTCGGGTGCTGTTTTGTAGCACTTATGAGGCAAAGTGCACCTGCAAAAAGCCAGTGACACAACAGCAAAGTGAACCTTCAAAAAAGCCGAAGTGGCTCTGCCCTCGAGCTACTCTGCGGTTTAATCACTCACCAAGCTGTGCATTCAGAGGAAGTTCAACTGTGTTAATGGAAAGAAGGTTTTGACAGGTGGTTTATTCCCACAGCGTGACGGACTGCATTAAACAAAGGGTGTGTTCTGCATCCGGTTTACATTCAATGCCAGTTAATTAAAAAAACATCTTGTTTGGCGAGATTGGCGAGACACATCTTTTTATTCAAGTCAGCAAACAATAGTGCGTGAATAGTACAGAGAAACTGTCTCCCGTTGTGATACTTGATGAGTTGATGATCAGGATGAGTTTTCCGATTCCTCTGCTCTTCTTGTACAGTAAGTGTTCTCTTTGCACTTTGAGCCATCATGAGTTAAGACATGCATTGGCTTGCTTCAGTGATTTCTTTGTCTGTGTGCGCAGGATTAGTGTGTGTGTGCATATGTGTGTGTGTGTGCGTGTGTGTGTGTGTGTGTGTGCGTGTGTGTGCATGTGTCCAACAGGTTTGGAAAGGAATGCAGGACTGGCGTAATCCAGTCGCGGTACATTTTGGCTATTGTCACTGAGTCAAAAGGCTGTAGGCCTGTATGCTGCGGGGCCTCGTAGCTCAGTTGCAATTATACACATCATCTCACATAACACACTACAGTCAGAATCACACACATGGGGACAACATAGTACAACATTACATATGTATTTGTAGTACAGCTTTAAGAATTAACTGACTGATTGGTATTTTTTAAGAAAAAAATGGCAAGCATTTATTGGTTCCAGCTTCTAGAATGTGAGAATTTGCTGCATTTCTTTGTCATTTAAGTTTTTGAATGTTGGTGGGACACATCTGAGCAATCTGACGTCACTTTGGGAAACTGTGATTTTATAAGCCAAGGAATTATCACTTAATCATGAAAATCATATTTAATTGCAGCCTAAATGTGTAGATAGGCCAAAGCAATGTTGTTTTAAAGGAACATTATGTAACTTTACTTTAAAATATCAGCTTAAAATAATTGTGATGGTAAAGTGTCTTGTAATAAAGTGAATGGTGTCTCTGTCTCAGCTATCACTTGTTTCTGCACTGTGTGACTTCAGTGAGAGGGCAGGATCACAGCGTTACATAGTGTTTACTTCATCAAACAAGTTTTCAGCATGTAACACTGTTATGATGTAATGAGTTTTGTAGTCATCACCTGCATTATGTCTGACGAATTGTTACAGACCTGGGATTTGTATTTACAACAGTGGTATTTCACACAGAAATTGAGTGGGGATGCCAAATCGCACTTAATGCCAAATCTTCTATATAAGATTTCTTTAGAATAATATCTAAATATTTTTCAGCTACACTGCTATACACAGTTTATATCTCAATATTTGGAAATCTCCTCAAAAGTGTTTCATAAATTCTTGGACTGGCCGAGAAAATATCACAGTACGGTGGATTTTTTCTTTTGTTTTTAACAAAATATTGACAGAATGACATGTTTTATAAAATAACCATAATGTGGACATAATGACTGAGTATGTAAAGGCAAGTATCAGAACAAGTAGAATAGTCTAGTAAGTTCAGAAAATGATGTCACTTTATCATAATGCCTTCAAACCAAGAATAATGAGAGACAATATAAAGTGTCACATCACAATTACGATATAATATTGATACACGCCCAGCCCTATCTGTAGGTGCACTAAAGTAAACTCAACAGACATGATTTAACATAACATTTCATATGAGTTTGTGTAAATCTAAACTGCATGGGCGACCAGTCACCTTGTAAATGTCTAGTCAGGCACCGTGATGTTTAACTTTCCTCCTTCCTCATTATCACTGTAGACAAACAAACTTAACTCCAGCACATCATTACACAAATTAGAGACAACACACTCATCTTTCAACCAGCAGCTGCTCACCATCTCTGAGATTATAGTGATTGGAGGCGATGACGGGTGAATTCAGGTCAAAATTACTTTTAAAAACACAAATGTAAGACATGCTTGATGCAGGACTGATGGCACTGAGGAATACTGATATAAGAGACGTGATCAAAATCCCATTCACATTTGCAGCATCAACACCATCAACACATTGATTTGACTTCACCTCCTCATACAGCTCAATGTCAATGTAGCAACCAGACTGTTACAATAAAATACAAATGCAAGCCCAAAGCTGTAAAAAGATCATGAATGCTGCTCCCTCCGATCAATATCTTGCTAAACTATTTGTATCTCAGTTAACTTTAAACTCTTAAACGATTATAAAGGGAGTTCTATTAATTTTTAACAGATCTGGTGATCTCTTTATATTCACTGAGTCTTTATGAAGATACAGGGTATGCCATTAGATTGACCCCGTCATAATCAGGTTTCCCCTCTTGCTCTGCTCTCAGCTATCTTTCATCTCTCTCTCTTACATCGGCCCTCATCCGCTTCTCTGCCACCCACCCTTTCTTTAATATTACTTTCGTGCTTTTGTTATTTTGTGATAGGCTTGTGTGCAACTTTCTGATCTTCCATTGATTTTTCAAAAGCTAAATGGTAGCATGTTGTACAGAGAGCTCTTCAATCCCACATTACACATAAACACGAGCATTGTCTAGACAGGCTGCGATCACCTCCAGTGGCGGTAAAGTGGCTATAACGCGGTTATAACAGACGGAGTTATTGAATGTAGCGCCACTAGGTGGCGCCTCCTTTTGTTTAGTGAATAATGTAACCTGTACCTAGAAGAAGAGCAGATTTACTCCCGTTCCACCATGAGTAACGATGCTGCCAGCGGAGTGAAGACCCCTTTTATTTTACTTTATATTGTGATGTATTGGTGTAGGATCCTCGGCCTGTGTTTGTCAGGGCATGTATGCATGTGATAATTAGTGCCGTAGAGACCTGGCTTGGTATGGTCTGTAAGTTACAGTGGAATGAAAGCACGTGCGGAAATCCCACATGTTGCCTGCCATGTCGTTTGAGCTAACTGGAGCTACCGCCATTGAAAAGGGACCATAACCTTCCCCTTCACCTCTCACGTTACACGATGGAGACAGGAACGGTGGAAACTGGGGTTCAAATTTAAACCGCTCATAACTTCCCAACCATATTTTAAGATCATCAAATCTGGGATCCGCACCAAATTCAACTCACTCATAGTTACCAGTCATGAAAATATGCCTCATCTTTTTTATTAAGATTCATAAATCATTAACCGAGAAATAAATGAAAATGTCTGAAAACATCGCATCTGGCAGTGTTAAGGAAAGTCAGAAAATCATTCCTGGATCCGTCCCTTGACCTGGATCTGCACCAAAAGATAATCATGTCTATTCTGGGCCAAGATCCATCCTCACCCAAGTTCCATGGAAATCTCTTCAGTGGGTTTTGTGTAATCCTGCTCAAAAACCAACCAACCACCCAATGGACACAGGTGAAAACATAACCTCCTTGGTGGAGAAAATAATGTTTGACAGAAATGCCATCCTTTCACCGATTATGTACAAAGTACACAGCAGCAAAATCTGTTCATAATACACTCTCCTCTTGTAACAGTGGGAGTGCTTAAATAAACAGTAACTTGTCTACATAGACAACTTGATATCTGATCTTCCATGCCAGTCTTAAATGTTGATGAAGTGTCTTAAAATGAACTGAACATATTACATTATCAAGCTTAATTACATTTTTTAAACATGTCTAGGTACAAATACACTTGTGCACTGTGAAGTTTCAAGAAGCAGGTCAACAGCACTTCACACACTTTACACCACGGCTGAACCAGGGTCAACAGGCTGCTACTGAAGAATGTGCTCTCCCTCCATGGAAACACAATGTGTTCTTCAGGGTTTAGGCAACACACCAAGGTCATCAGCAAGTCTAGGAAACTCAAGGTACACTCTCTTGACCTGGTCAAGTAAATAATAGGCTATTTGTTCTCACCACTGGTTGACTGAAATATGTCTGAAAAAGCACTGATGGCACTTTTCTGATCACAGATACAGAATGAAGCAGACTATAAGGCTGATTTTCTAAAGTAGGGGTAGCTAAAAGTCTTAGTCAGAAGTATTCCTGCCTGGTGTACAGCTAGAACATGCACACTGAAAGCTGCATCAATGGCTTAATACAAATCAAACACAATAAGTGTGCGACTGCAAACAGTGTTAAAAGCACACTTTAGATAACAGTGTGACGCAGATGTTTCTTAAACATACCCCAAAAAAGCGCAGTCTTTTAAAAAACAATGTCAAGGACACTAATGTATATAGAAAATAGGGTTATAACAACTGAATACCTCATGGGTGTTCCTTAACATGTGCAAAAAAGTGCTCTTAAACAGTCTGACAAGGCTTCATCTTACTGTGGAAAGCTTTCAATTATGAACTATTACTTCCCATTGGTAGGGCTGTCATGAAATCAGGTTTTCACTAAACGATTAGCATTGCTAAAAGAAATCATGATGATGATATTATCGCGAAATCTATCTGCACTATGGGTAAAGTGTCTTGGTCTTGTCTGTCATTTCATCCAACATGATTCTGCATGGCAGTAGTGGCCACACACTGTGGTAATAGCCAGCTAGTTACTGCATCATCTTTTTTCTGTTTTTATGGAAGGTGGCAATCAGCTATATTGAAGGTGCTCTACCGCCACCCACTAGTCTTGCCATGGTTGTTGGTTTTACAGCTGATACATGGTGGTTGGACATACATATTTTGAGTTTAAACCCAATGCAGATAGAGAACATGTTGATGTTAATAAGGGAAAGGAAGCTGGTTATCTAGCTGAGAAGTTCTGCAGCTCTTCATCTGCTCGACATCTCCTTGTTCCATTACTCCCACAGACTTAAGAAAACTACTCCGACATCTTTCAAATTGATTTGCTGTCAACAAATGCCAAAAATGACTTGATTTGCTCTGTAGGTGCATTTTTGATGATAGTGGTAAGCGCTAAGCATTTCCTATGACTAACCTGCTTCAAAATACAACTCAGCTTGTGTTTACTTACTAACTATCAGGACTGTCGTCAAAATCCTTACCACACTCCATGGATATGGCCTTTAATGTGTGTTCTACAAATGCATTCAACAGACAGTAAAGAATTAATTATTTCTAATGATGATTAATATCACTGAAATAGCACCTTCTTTTTCTCCCTCATTAAAATTCTGTCTCCTACTTCACCGTCCAAGTCCATTCTCAGTCCATTCTCATCACACCTCTGTATGCTGAATATGAAGATTATGATTGGCTTCCATCATCCTAAACAGCAAACTTCAAGCATTCAACTGTAGGAGCAAGAATAATAGAAACCGTTAAGAAACCCCAAGTCCTCTGCTGATTTAAAGGATATTTACACTGTATATGCGGCGTGCATTTCTGTCAGGACTACGAACAAAACCACAGCGACCAAACCACACAAACAAAAACAGGCTTGGTAAATCAGGTCACTTCAGTGTGGGATGTAAATCTGCCGTCGTCAATTTGAGCAATTCAGTACCAGGTTACTGCCTTCCAAACGAGTTGTGAATTGGCAGCGATAACCATTTAATTGACTAGACAACAACATCACACATTAGCTGCAGCATTGGGAGGAGGTGGAACATTAGACAGCTTGCTGGCATTGCTAAACTGTGCTAACACCTCCATGTCTTCCTCTCCCCCACCACAAAGATACACACACACACACACCAAGAGACGTGGGCCTAGTTCTGTCATCCATTAATGATTTGTTGTGTTCAATCAATTTGGTGCATGTATCCTTAAGCATATCCCATTTCCAATGTGCACTCGTGCTTAGCCAGCAATTAAAATACATACTCACAAACCATTCATATAATTGTTTTCCGACCGTGTACAGCACGGGGGATTCTCCTCGATGGCTAACCAGACATCGTCACCTCACAACCGCGGCCATGTGCATTTGTTTATGTGTGAAGTCTTGAGGTTGGATCATTTACACATCTTCTTTTGAAGTCATATAGGAACATCACTAACTTGTATGTAACTTGTATTATACTGACAGGTGTTTATATTATTTGGGTCACGATTTTGATTGGATTTGATTTCAATTTTGAAATCAAAAACAGGATTGGCAAATCCCCCATTATTTTATTTCTCGCCCTTACTTTCACATGTCTGGGAGTAAAGAAAAGTAAAAGATGACACAGCTAGCTTAGTTCTTAGTTCTTTTGTTCTTATGTTGAATTCTGGAATCATTTGGTGAATGTATTTTGAACCTTCAAAAAACTACCATGATAAGGTCAAGCTGTTGATTATAATGACTTTTTAAAGACGCATTTGTAAAAGTAAATGCCATGCGATTTTATATGTTGCAATACAGTTTCAAAGCACCAAAAACTAGTTTCATTAAAGAACCCTGAACATTAAAACCTTCATGAAGGCAGGATTTATTGCAGAACTGCATTGTCCACTTAAGTAAGAAGTACCTAATTAGCTGGAAATGGAGCACATACATAAAATGTCACAGTTTTTCATGTAGTTTCATTCAGGTTTTAAAGCTTATGCATTCTTACAAGCCACTGAAGAGCAGGTAACTTGACGGAGGCTGTAATCTAAGACTACACCTTAAAGAGTAATTCATGAGAAAGATGTGAAGCTGGGAAACCAAAAAAATATCCTGTCTAAACAGCTCAGGTCTTTTTTAGTTATCTCCTCAGACCATTACCTTCACAACCACAACACATTACTTAACTGTCTAATCCTTGTCTGCTTGATTAAAACATTGTTGCTGGAGTCAAAAGAAGGGTATGTGTACAACAGACACAAAGTGAACTGGAGATGGTGAATGTTTTCTTATCCTCTCTAACCGACTGTCAGGCGGAATCCCTGAGTCTTTTCAGTCAGCAACAGATTATTTTAAGTGAAAGGAATACCACTCACTGACACACAAGCAGAATGATTTTAAAGAGCGCTGTCTGGAAACTGCCTTGTGTGCTTCAACAAGACACAAGGACAAACAAAAAGACGAGCTGCTGAATTTTAGAGTTCTCACTCAAACATGGGGGCATGGCCGGTACTTCATGTGTGTGAATACTGACATGGTGACATAAAGCAGAAACGTGCTGTAGGCCAGGTGAGCAGGTGAAATGAATCCATCCCATGGTACACCAACACAGACTGCACTGCTAAACGGGCAGTACTCCCATTTTACAAATGAAAATCAGTTCAGTCGTCATTATGAGAGCTATGCAGTCAGATACAGCAGTTCTGTGGTTGGAGTGAAGTTTTTCTACTGACCCAATCGCTGTGTCAACAACTTCCTGGTAGACAACTGGCAGCTGATTTGCATCACAGAGACATGAAATCAGTATACTTGTTTATTTCTATTGTCATTTCCTAGTGTCAGCTGTAACTGTAACAAGCTGTCATTTTCTTCAGTGTCTTGGTCTATAGACTGAGGCAAATGACCCTGGCGATGTAATTGTGATGTCATCAGGGTTAGCCAAACGTGGAGAAGAGGTACAAGGGATTTTTCATAAACAGACAATGTGTTAAAGTTCTTAAAGGGTTTATTGACAGAGCCTCTCCTGTTGCATTGTGGGTGGAGCTGTATGCAGCATTGGTGAGATGACACATAATAGGGACTTGAAGTCAGCTTTTGGTGCATTTTGAGGTTTCTTTTAAGTAAAATACTAAATTGCTGGCATAACCCTTTGAGATAGAAGCTGGTGAAAAAAAATAAGATCTCATTATCCTAACCAGAACAAAGGTATAGGGTGCATTTCCATCCAACCTGTTTCTAATGCAAATTTTCAATTTGCTCTTAGAAACACCTGGGTGTATTTTGACGCATATAAATCTCAAAATATTGTAAAAAAAAAAAAAATATATATATATATATATATATATATATATATATATATATATATATATATATATATATATATATATATAAATATAATATATATTCAGCTGAGGTGAAAAAGGCAGTCAATAAAAGCGAAATTCAGCGGAAACAGACAACTGTATCATGATGTTTTTCAGTATTTAAGGTTGGATTGGTGCTCATTTAATTATGACATTTTATTGCATCCTCTTCTTCAGCAGTGACAACTGGAAAAGTGGTTCCACCTACTGCTCATCTCAATAAACCAACTCCTTATGATGACATAATAATGGTGAATGAAAGCAAGCATTCATTCATATTTTATCTGCTGAATTCGCTCAAAATTTGGTTGACATTTAGATGGAAACCTGGGTTGTGAGGAGAATAATAAAGCTATTAGCAAACTAACAAACTATTAGCACATGTTTCTTGTCTGTCTACCACTAAAAGAAAAGAAAATGTTCTCTGTGGCCATTTCTTGTTTCAAGGTGAACCATCTCTGTTCACCTAACATCTGAGACACTCTTCTTCTGGACAGCCATAAAAAAAACAGCCTGAAGCACAGTGTGTTTGTGCAGCCTGCACACAGAAAGTTGGAGCGGTGGCAACATGGCATTAAGACAGGGAGCATAAGGTAGAGCTGTGAAACTCTGACATTGTAACGTAAGGCTCATGGGACATCATAAACCAGGCATTGCTTTACAACCCATAAAGGGCTTTGTTGAAATATAGAAATGTGCAGTTAAGGTGGTGTTCACAGAAACAGATGCAGAGCAGAGCAGTGAAAATTGCTTGTCACTCTGACTAAGAATGAACAGACAGACAGACAGACAGACGGACATGCTGGGGGCACTGAGGCAGTGAGGAATTTCCCTCCTGCTGAAAACTCGTCCGTCACCCAGTTTTCCAAGCAAAGAAGTGGTGGGTTTCATCACTCCCAGCTACTCTTTTGTCTCCTCCCCTTTATCTTTCTGTTTTTAATCTCCCTCTGCTTTGTCAGTCCCTGACTCTCTCATGCCCTCTTCAACAACTCCCACTGATTGGTGGTGCTGACGACCACACAGTTTCTACTGCCCTTTTATCCATCTTTAACAGCTACCTCGCCCACTCTACCCGTCTCTTCCTCCCTCTTTGTGCATTTGGGCGGATTTTTGCAGATTCATATCAAAACCGCTGCTTTGCAAGTGACGACAGCAGCGCATCGACCTGGGCTCTGTGCCATATTGTGCGTGCGAAAAAGAAAAGGAAACTTCTCAGCTGAACAGCAACAAACAAGCCGGCTGATCATTTATCAGCCTACATGATGACAGTATAACTAGCTCACAGTGGCCGATGTTTAAAACCACAACAAAGGACTGAATTTAAAAAACAGATTTCTAATATGTTCCAAATAGACGAGCAATGATTAATCGATAAGTTGCCAACTGTTAAAATGAGACATATTATGCTAATTTTTTAAGGCTTGTAATTCTATTTTGGGTTACTAGAATAGGTTTACATGCTTTAACGCCCCTTTAACGTCTCTTTATGGCCCCTTCCCCTGAATACCCAGTCTGCTCCTATTGGCCAGCTCATACATAGCTGAGCCAGCGTGTCTCCAAACGAATCCGTCTTGTTTTATGTTTCCATTTAGCTTCACTTCTGTTGTGAATATGGACATAAATCAAGCAAACTTGTGGCATGGTGACATAGTGATATCAGGAAATAAAGGTGGGATTACTCACAAGGTGTATCGGGATCAGTGTCTCAGTTGGTGCAGACTTTGGGCTTTCTGACCTTCAAGAGCTTTTACATCCACAAGAACCTACATTATATGACACAATCACTAAATGTTAATATGCTCTGGTAATTCACTCAACTATGAAAGGAAGCTGACTATCAGCGTTGTGGACAAAACAAGACATTTGAGGACTTCTTCTTGGGTTTTGGGAAACACTGATCGACATTTTTTGCCATCTCAATGATGAAACAATTAATCGATTAATCAAGAAAATAAACATTAATGAAAAAAAAACGTTTGTTGCAATCATAGTTACAAATAATGTCAAAGAGCTGAAGATACATCATCTGGATGCCCACACGTCACTGGGCTTATCAGTCTGTTGAAGTGGAATGATTTATTCTAGACCAAGTTTGACTTTGTCACGCTGCTGTCACATTTTTAGCTGTTTGACTCCGCTGAATGTTGACTCTTCTTATCTTGCGTTCTAGTATGGTGACACTTAATTACCCATAAAGCTCCTGCCTTCTGTGATTAGTCAGACAGCAGATCTTTCTACTCCAGTCTTTCATCCTATCCCTGTGCAAAGATCACTTGAGGTGGTCGCTAATGTTATATATAGCTGCTCAGCTTTTTCTTCAAAGTTTTATATATCCTTTGACTGAATATTTTAGAGTAAGACTGCTTGCCTGATAGTGACAGCTAAAGGTTATCTCAGACTCATGCCAGGACAGTGATTGGCCTTTTTATTATGTCATAAAACAGCTGATCTGCTGTGACATTTATATTTCCATGCATCCTGAGCAGTGATCCATCCTTTGAAACATCAAGCACAAGCATGCCTGTTAACAAACTCTCA
Organism: Sparus aurata; assembly: GCF_900880675.1. Taxonomy (NCBI): domain Eukaryota; kingdom Metazoa; phylum Chordata; class Actinopteri; order Spariformes; family Sparidae; genus Sparus; species Sparus aurata. Next base: position 22,328,094 of record NC_044187.1, on the reverse strand, counting down.
AGATGAGATTTCCTGAGAGTTAAGCCTGATGGTGAGTAACACCCCCCTGGATATGGCCTCGAGGCGCTCAGTTCATCAGCCTGACAAAAGAAGAGCCATGTCAGGAGCTCCTGCTGGGATCTCTGCATGTAAATCAGCATGCTCAGCTGCAAGCTAAGCAGCAGAATTTATATACATTTTTAAATGAAGCCATGACACAGATCTAGTTAATGTGTGGTTAAAAGTGATGCAAAAAGCAGTGCACTTCGCCCCTAAAGAAGGTGAGGCGCCCATACGGCAAACGTGTGGTTAATCTGATAAACCAAACTTTAGCTCTTGCCTGCATGGTGTGTGCTGTCTGCCTGTGTGGGGTGTGTTATTTCGCAGCAGCAGCAGCAGCAGCAACAGCTAGCAAAGTGTCAAAAAAGATAACCACCACTATCTTCACCACAGCATCATAAACTGCAAATGCCCTGCAGACTTGAGGCTTTTCAACTTAATTAGTCATAAAACCTGTTAAGTGGAGAAACCTGCAGAAGGAACACATGACACCAGTGTGCAAACATCAATATATGCCTTAAGATAAAACTACAATGGGGGGGGGGGTGTGAAGCCAAACATCTATAGTGTTATCTCCACAGCCAAATGATACTCCAAAGGGCTTTTAATCAATACACGACTATTTGGTTTGCAATGCTTTAACAGGGGGTCAGACAAGTCAACAGCTGCTGGGGCTGTCCAACTCTGGCTGGGTTCACTTCCACCCCCCTGGCCCGGTTTCAAAAGGTGTCAACCGACCACGTACACCAAAAACTTGCAGGCTATTAAAATTCATGCAGAATAAGAAGAAAAAAAGCGTGAAACCGAAACACACGTACCTGTTAACACTTGTGATGTTTTAAGTCCAACAAGCTGTAGGGGGAAACACGAAATCGAGTAGGAAACGTGGAGGACAAAACAAAAAGAAAGAGTGAGAAGTCGTCCCTCGGGCTCAGCGAACTGTGTGGCGAGAAGAGTGAAAAGACGACACAAAATTCCCCGTGAACACCTGAGAAGCCTCCGCGATGAGCCAGCTCCAGAAACACGACGCCCCGCCGCCACCACAGCAACACACGTCGTCACATTTAGCGAACTTGTACAGCTCTGTGAAGTTTTGTTTCGCGGGGGAAAGTCGAAGCATTGATTTGGAAGGGGGAGAGGGGAAAAAAACGAAGTGAAACGGTTCCAGGAGGAGAAGGGCTCTCTGCCGCCTTTTCTTTCGTGCCACAACCCGTCAGCGAGCAGGAACAGAGTCGGTGTGTCCGCTGGTTACCTGACTCCAGTCATTACCGTGAGGCCAGCCCTCCACACAGCAGCAGCAGCAGCCTCATGTTTCCTGTTGTTGTCGCTCTCAGAGGCTGCACAGCACACAAACAGCTTTCCCTCTAAAGCAACAGGTTAAGATGCCTTTTCTTGCTTTCATTCAACGACCAGTTTGACATGCCAGCTGGTGAGTGAAACACTGTTGTAAAAGTTGGTGAAATACTTGCTTCCGTGCTGCAGAGCAGTGCAAGTTATCTTTGCACTGGGATGTTGAGAGCCTAACCTTAAAATTAATTTGAAGTGTCAGTCTCTGTTTCTTTCAGGAGCTCAAGGTTTTGATTAAATGAGGCATCTGTGATATAAAAAATCAAATAAAAGAAATCTTTTACAAGGATCCCCACTGTACCAGGCTATTTCACATGAATAAAAGTCAAATCAGACTATGTGCAGACCTTTTACCTGTAATGTAAAACGTTTCTTTGAATGAAAGCGCTGCCTGAAAAGTATATATAAAAAACAATATCTCTTTTCAGCTCACATCCTGCCTTTTAACATGAAAAGGGAATATTGGTGTAAGCGAATATCTTGAATTTTTAATAAAACTTCTAGGGGGGGTGCTCCTGTGTGTATCTGGAGGTGGAATCTGCCTTGTTTCAATCTACCATGTTAAAAACAGAAAAGTAATAACAAGCACTTTAAGTTCACCATCCAATTACTTTCTAAGAATTCTGTCTTAAAGCTCAGAAATACGACTTTACAGGAGGACAGGACTATATATTGGATACTCAGCTACATAAGTTTGTGCCAACCAATGTCAACCAATAACATCTTGCCATCCACCCATCAATCAATCTTCAGAAGAAAAGATACAGTGACTATAACAATAAACTACTTTGGTAATAGTTTCTGACCATCAACACAACGTCTACTTTTATCGGCAGTGCCTCATATGACGTCAACCCAGCAACTTGTGTACTAAAGATTTCTCTGACTTTTCAAGTCGTTGGTCCGACTTCAGAGGGCATTCGCTTGAATTTTCCCAGTTAGAAAAACAGTTTTTCCAATAATTCCGACAGCACATGAACACACAGTCAGACAGCAGCTAATGTAAGCAGATTTATTAGCTGTGTTACTGTAGATCCAACTCTACTTGTGTTTGGCCAGCCCTCTCATCACTTAATCAGTTGTGTTCAATCGGAGCTCCCAGTCAGACATAGCTGGCTACTTTATGATACAATAATAATAATAATAATAATAATAATAATAGTACATTTTATTTATATAGCACTTTTTAAAAACACAGTTTACAAAGTGCTTTGTAAAGTTGCAAAGGACAAATGAAATAAATGGTTTTGCCAAGTTCTCATGAGTGATTGGAAATACTTGATAAACAGGTGTGAAAATGTGTATTGTAAATCCAAGTCGGCTGCAGCAGTCATCCTCTGTGAGGGATTCAAGCTCCCATCTTTGAAGTGCCACCTTTCGAGCTAATGGTTAGATGTGTGTCATAGTCTTAACGCAGGTTTTTATGAAGTGTTCTTGAACTTGAATACACAGCACATCCATCTGGGCATGCTAGGATGTGGTATTTCATTTCCAAATGTGTGTCTTTTCTGTACTCTCCGTTGTGTTCGAGGCTTTACTTCCATGTTTTGTTATTTGCGCAGTGTCTCATACCGTTCATTTTGTGTGTTTAGTCAGACTTAGGTAGGCATATTCTCCAGGAAGTCCTTTGAAGCTTTAGGATTAGCAGTGAACTTACATGACTTGATGTGTTTATGCTGATTACATTTGTAAACACCTCTGTTTACTTTTAAGTTGCATTTAAGACAAACAAAAAAAAGAATAGTAAGGAGTAGTTAATTTAGAGTGTATTTTGCATATGACTGTAAACATACTGGATGAGATTCTTCATATTGTTGAAACAAAACCCCAAAAGTACAATTTTCTTATTGTCACTATGCTGACGCTCTAGTGAACACCAAGGACAGACCAAAGGCACCATTCAATGTCTTCATACTGTCGCTCCATCATTTAAAACTAGGACAAGCTATTTTTATGTATATTTCATTATAGCTTACTCATATTTCATTTATACACAATATACTTCAGGCTAATTTTCTCATGATTAACTGCCTTTTTAATGTGCCCAAATCTTGGGTTTGAAGCCCTGGCCTGAGAGTGTCTTTAGAGATGGTCAGTGTTTTAGCTACATAAATTACAGTTCAGCTGACCTGTGTTGTATCTTCTTTATAATCCCATTTTGCTAAAAAATCGGATTAATACTTTATGGCTGAAATTCTCTAGCATGGCAGTTTAAACGAGAATGTCCTTGGCTGTGATCCACAGCGATGGTGTATGAAATGAGCACATCCACTGTCTTGGCCTACTTCTGATTCCCCAAGACAAGAGAGAGTCTTCATACGAGCAGCCAGACAGTGTCAGCGCACAGGCTCCCCCTTACTAATATGGCAAAACTGTCTCACTGTCTTTTATGTGTGAGTGTGTTTGGAGCAGGGGGGGCGCTCTGGTATTTGTTAGAATAGCAACCTTTCCTTAACAATACAGCCTGCATGTGCTTTTGTACCTGTGTGTTCATGCATACAGAGCACCAGCACCTTCTAAACACCGCTCCTTTGTCCGCTTGCATGTGTGCTTGTATGTGCTTTTGTAGCATACCATATAGAAAGAGCCCCATTTGTGTTTTGCCTGCATACAATATACATGTAAATGGCGAGGCTCATTAGGTTGCATATACTTTTCAAGAACGAGGAGAACAAGAACGAGAAGAATGTCATGGAAACTGCTGAAAGACCGGGGGGCCAGATCCATATATCCGTGTGTATAGACAAAGGAAATGAGAATAAGAGTTATTTTCTGGAGATTTATGAAACTGTGGGCACTCCTGATTCTGTTTTATCAATCTGAATCATTGTGGAATGGGTGCACGTGCACGTGCATCTTCATCTTCTTTTCCACCCACAATTATCCATAACTACCCTTAAACTTCCTCCCCTACTCATTGGACCTGTCAGTAAGAAGAAGGATGCCAAAGAAGACAAAGTACAACTGACTGTGTTGCATCAGAGAACATCTCAACAGCTGTGATTATCTTGACCGTTACGCATGCCTGCGGCCATTTATTTACAGCGCATGTACATGTACCTGTAAACCGCCATTGCGATGATATTTCAGTCATTGTAGTGGATCGTCAAAGATTATTCTATAGAGCCTGTATAGAGATGGACTTTACAAAGGGCTTCGCAATTCAGGATGAAATGAAACGATGATTAAGACGGAGATTTTGTTCCAGTGTAAATAAGATTAAAAAAAGATAGATTTCACCACTCATGAATAATTTAAAGTTTATACTGGCGCCTTTGAGGTACATCTTACTGAACGCGGTGGAGACAGCAAAAACATCACAACCAGTTAGTTAAATTGGCGAAACAACTTATTTCTTTAAAGTGATTTCTTTCACTTTATCTTTCATGTCCACCTCTTTATTGAATACCAGTTTGTATATGGGGAAAGGTGTACGCATGGTTTTTGTGTGTATATTATTTTTATACATCCAGCCTATAGGGGGCTAAGGATGTTTCAGGGGCAAGGGTGAAAGAAATTTAAAGGTCACCAGCAGTATGCATTGGGGCATCAGCGCGCAACCCTATAGGAAACTTTTTGATGTTTTCGCTACCATAGGGGCATCCAAGAGTATTTCGGCTCCAGATGTTTGTAGAGAGAAATAATGAGCTTGTCAGGTGAAGGACGGTTTGTCCAACCACTTAGAACTTAGATAAGTGAGCGTAAAAATTATTGTTTATGTGAAAGCCCAATATATGAAGGAGGGCTGAAATTTTATGATCACTTAAGAGTGTCAACATCAGATGTTGGACGCACCATCTTGGGAATTCTCACATTGGCAATATTGACAGATGCAAAAGATGGTTTAAGTTAGGGTCATAAATGTTGTTGGCCAGCTAGTTTGTCTGTCTTCCTGTGTGCTAATCAGGTAGTGTACAGTGGTATTTTGCACACTGTTACGGAAAAAAACAACACTGATGAGAGCAGTGAGAGTGAGCCAAAACAGTAATACAAAATACTCACATTTCTCAGTGTGTTTGTCACCGAGTCACATGCAAGCAGTCCTTTCGTTCTTTCGTTCTTTCTTTCTTTCTTTCTTTCTTTCTTTCACTCTTTCTTTCTATTGATTACAACCTTTTTAAGATTACGGTCACACTTGGTTGTCATTTTTGTCGATAATTCATAGAAACAAAAAAGCATTAAGTGCTGGTCTATGACAGGAGACCAACTCTGGTCTCCTGCATGAGAATCAGATTTGGCTTACACCAACCCACAACCCAACCTCCACACCCTCAGCTAAAGGGCACATACATCCAATACACTGGGACTGGATGTAGCTCATGAGATGCCGAAGTGTCCAGTAAAGGTGTTATTCCCAGGGATACTGGGCTGAAAGGAGTGTGCAAAAGGGAAAGTCAAGAAAGGACAGGTGTACTGTGTGTGTGTGTGTGTGTGTGTGTGTGTGTGCATGTGCGTGTGTGTGTGTGTGTGTACGTGGCTGAGCTTATGTGTGTCTGTTTGTAGGCTACACACACATACCCACCTCTTTGTACTTGCTCTATTTACAGAGTCCTACAGCGTTTCACCATCCCTGTTTCGCCCTTGACTTTGTCAGCTCCTCTCAGTCCTTACATTCTTCTTATGTATGACGCTGTATGAGTTATTTCGTCACTCTATTAGATCAGACAAGCATACCTAAAGGCATCAGCCATCATGAAAGAGGTGACAAAGAAAACTGCTCACCTGCAGAGTATCAGTTAAAGTGATGGGATGGATAATAAACTGTAGACGCAAACAACAGATGTATAGTTACTGAAACATACTGTTTCTATGTCCTTGCAGCAACCATGTGCTGTCGTTACATATAAACCTTCGAAACGCGATGCTTTGCCTCTAATGACTTCACATCAGTGAAACTGCACAATGGGAGCTGGCCTTAGTGGACTCTTTTATTCAAAAGGCAGGAAGAATGATAATAATGAGAAGAAAAGGAAGGAGAGGAAGAAATTACAGCGCTTTAACCCGCTTGATATGATACTGACTTCTTATTTAATTTTGGAGCTTTTGATCTCAATGTCAGTGATTAAAACATTACAAACTGGGTCATTCAGTTTGAGGTTTGTGTTTGAGCTCATTTCTCTTTGTGTCTTTTTTTTAACCTTCTGTACACTGAAGTTTCTGTTGACCCAGACAGTCGGGCTAGCTACATCAGGTGTGTGAACTTGTGAGAGGGTGTTCATTGAGCCATGGGAATTCAGTGCTTTGCGAGCAAGACCATTTCAAGTGCACTTGTTTCATCTACATTGTACGTGCATGCTAAATGTGTTCAAATGTGTTTCTGTATGCACATTTGCTTGCTTGTCATTCCACTCTATGAATGCAGTGTTGCCATGGTAACTATGACATCCTTTGCACCACGTGATTTTATCCTTCATTCTCAGAAAAAAAGCGACACTTTACTGTGAGTGGTCCATAGTCCCCCTCAAGCCGTGAGGGATTTTTTTTTTCTTTGAATGCAGCAAGTGGGTGGGCAGCTTTCATACTGCTGCTTCCTCACACGTTTGACTTAAAAGTCGTATTGTCGTTAAGAAATGTAATTTGGATTGGCATGAGGGCTGCTCTACTGTACTTTTACCTTGTCCTTTACTATTAACCCTAATTTTAATTTAATGGACTTAACTATGAGCACAGAACTGGAAATGTCCCAGGTTTTCCTTTCAGAAATGTGGTCACCTTAAACAAAATCAACAACCACCAGAATCTCTATTTACTGATGCGACAAAGAAAGCAAATCAGTGTATTTGCCAAAAGTTCAAACTGTTTCTTTAGCTATGAATACATTTCCCAAAGTGCAATGAAACAGCCAAGGGTGTCAAATACCGCCATTTTGTCACGTTGTTTGGCGTCTCATACAGATGCAGAAGGTGCCCTTTAGGGTCTGTATAAAGATGCACAGACATTACACTAACTCCATTGTAAGCATTTGTTGCAGAGTGAAATGTGAAATGATCAGAGTACCTGGGGTGGCGGTTAGGGGTGGAGTGGACGGTCACACAGGACCTCCACCCAGGAGATCATAATTTATGTCCCATCAAATGTCAGTGGTCTCTTAGTTTTGGTGCCCAAACATAACCAAAATTCCATGTGAGTCTATATGACTAGTGCAGTGCCCGTAGAAAAGTGTATTGGACATGGATGGCCAAATGAGGCTGTGTTTGAAGGTGGGGCGTCAGGGATATTTAGGTTTGTTGTGAAATCTGATATTCCAGGGTATAATTGGCTGTTTTTGACTATTTTTGATTTTGCCATTATATTTCATCTTAAAAGCTATTTAATTGGTGTCATTATTTTCAGCACAACCTCACATGTGTGACTGTACAGTTATTTTTTTATTTTGACATACTGTATTAACACAATGGACCTAAAATCACAAAAAAACATGAAATCCGAGTAGAAAAAGTTAGATTTTTTTAACCACAAATATGTTTAACAATCCTTTTTTTTTTTTTTTTTTTTTACTTATAATGCAAATATAAATTGTTGTTTATCTAAATGTGTACATACATTTAAAACATTTACAAAGTTATATGTAACTATTTACATTTAAATGCAGGCAATGCTGAGGTCTGCCTGAGCTCCTTCCAGCTGAATGAAGAGCTGCACTGCCTGCTCCACATTCAGCTTCTCCTCATTAAACAAAAAAATGACTCCACTACACACTAAACACACTACACCAAACACTACATAACACACTAACTATACACTCCAAACACGCTAAATGTCACAAATCTCTCAACTCTCACACACACCGACCGTCGTTGCATGTCAATCATCTTGTCACTTTCGTGACAAAAGCCCGTTTTTACCATTTCTTCCTGCACCAGAAACTAAGCAAACGTGACGGCGATGTTCGCGAAAAAGCGTGGCGGACATTATTTACCCTAGGTCCGGTTTTGGATGTGCCGATGCTTCCGGTCCGTCGCCTCGGGAGGTGGGCCGTGTAGCTAGCGGCTAGCAGCTAGCTGCTAGCTAGCGGCTAGCTACACACGAACATCCACAGATTCCGATTCCACTTTGTTGTCCGCGCGTCTCCGGATCTCCTCAGACCCGAACAGACTCGGTCCGGACTCGTTTAATCTCATTAATCCACAACAGTCAGTTTAGATGCACAGAACAGAACAGAACGGGACCGAACCGCCGGCAAAATCCCGGTCCAGCTCGCGCCGCTGCAGGTATAAATCTGCTTGTTTCTTAAGGTGGGGGGTCGCGGTGGGCTCTGCAGTGATTGGCTCTGGTGCGCACGTGACTGTAGTGGCTCCGGTGGACAATGCTCGTGGAATTTGTAAAGCATTTATGAAATAATTTATTAACGGTATCATTGCAGTCCAAACAAATGCGAAATATCACACCATTGAACCACGCAGCAGCCATGTTGAAACTCTCAGGTCAGTCTGATCCTGATCCGCAGAGATATTTGAGGAACACACACATACACACACACACACACACACACACACAGACAGACAGACAGAGGTTCCGTGTATTTATAGATAGATGATGTGGACGAGCAAGAGAAGGCAGTGCTGATATTTGATGAAGTGAGATGAGAACGTGTTAAATATGAAGGGCTCAAAAGAAAGGCTATGATAAGGTAACCACCCAGGTGGTAAGCACAGGTGAATCGCTCTATCAGACTCTTAAGGTAGTAGCCCTTATGTAAGTAGTATAGGAGTGACAGGGTCCATTGGTAGAGGTCTCCATCTGTGCTTATAGAACTTTGGTAACCATGTCGTAACCTGTGTCACACAAACTCACTTCTCATCACCCTTACTGTGCCTGTGATCATGGTCACACATATACAAAATCAACATTCCCCTCCCACTCTAAGTGAGCAGAGAGGCTCAAAAAACATTTGTATCTGGTGGTAAGGCAAATCCGTACCTTGGTTTCACATGAAGTTCAACTTTTATGAACTTTGACTGGTGAAGTTGTGGCCAGAACCAATAGCAAAGACGCTTGTCTGGTTGACTCCTCAAACAGACTATAAAACCAGCATACTGAATTCTGTGTGCCTCACGTAATACACTGCCATTATTCAGCGCTGGCAGGCAATTTTCCCCTGGCTGCAGTCGTGTTTGTGTGACAACAACCTTATAAACGATGAGACACTCGGTAGCCAATTCCTGATCGGCTGGTAATGCACATTTTGAGAGGGGTAATACCAGTATGTGATCGGAGGAGAGGTATTACCATAGTGTCCATTAGAGAGTGGAACCTGTGTGAGACTGAACTACGCAATTCGTGGAATGGACAATGAAGTGAGGCTGCATGTTTGTACAGTACTCTATTTTATGTAATCGTAGCGCATATTCACCAATATTATCAGATGCAGAGACCAATGTATGGGGATATATACATTCTCAGTTAAATTTACTGTTTCAGTGCACCAGTGTCATCTTAGACAATAGGATTTATTGTTAAACTGGAAAATGTCCTGTCTTTGTTACATATCTTTAACAATGTTAAAGTGTTTGATAACCACATGAGGGCTCACTGGCAAAAATGGGTTGGGCTTTACTTTATAATTGGGACATGGTCCACACCAAGTACAGATGTGTGGCAATGTCAGCAGGAAACATCCCAGAATCCAGCAGTCAGTCCACCGGTGCAGTACCCACACATTGTGTACGTATGCACACATACAGGAATGCACACTGTCTTTGCACTAGTCCTCAGGGATGCAGGGAATGTGTCGAGCACAAACCCATACCGTTGTGCATGTTTAACAATGCACACCTACACACACACACACACACACTCGCACACAAACAGCCAAAAGCTGCTGGTGAGCGTGCACCTGGGAGCCTCTGACCCACATAGGGCCATGTGCAGGATGCGTCCCACTTTACCACTTGGCGATGCATCATTAACCCGCTGTCTACCATCCAAAGCGGCTGAGCTGGATTGTTGTCACCGCTCACCTGCGCTCACATTGTCATTATTGTCGTTCCTGTGTAGCACAGAGACGTGAGAGTGGGAAAAACACAAAAACACTGACAGTATAACCTCAGATTACTCATGGCTTTTTATCTCCGGCTTTGACTGACATAATTGCTTTCCTTCTCTCTCTCTCTCTCTCACTCTCTCACCACACACACACACACAGTGCAAGAGAAACACACACCTGTGCACTCACTCTAACTGAGCCCATCGTGTCTGCCTGTAACAAAGTGGTTTCCTGGGGTACTAAAGTGTACAGTGTCTACAGTTTTAGCCACTGTGTTGCCTCAGCCTCTGACACACATAGTCTCTCTCCCTCTCTCTCTCTCTCTCTCTCACACACACACACACACACACGCTGGCTGTCTCCTGCTCTCACTCTCCACTCCAGCTGTCTCATTCTCTTATTCCCTCTTCCCACTCTCTGTTTTTTCTCCTCCTCCTCATTGCCTCTCCTTCTCTTTTTCTCCGCATACAGATGCACACACACACACACACACACACACACACACACACACACACACACACACACTCTGTCTCCCTCCTTTCCTCTGTCTTCCTCTCCTCATATCCACCGGCATCTGCGCTGAGGAGCCTCCCTCACCAGCCTGTGGATCCCTTCACTTGACTAATTAGCCTTGAAGTGCTGTTGAAGATCATCATATTTAGCTTAGCGACCCAGCGGCAGAGTGCAGACAGATATAGACTGGGCTGGCTGGAGGCTGGGTGCCTGGCACTGTTGCGAGCTCTCTATCGCTCTCTATTCACACTCAGTGCCGAGGGCTTCTCAGTGGCAGAGCGGAGGAAGTGAGGGGCGGTTTTTGCTTTGAAAGAGACGAGAAAGGGGGGTAAAAGGAAAAAAAAAAGGAGCGAAGCCGAGACCACAAGTCGACCACAGAATGGGAGCCCGGTGCAGGAGCAAATCCTCCTAGAGACGGAGAGTCGCAGGAGGCAGCGATCACTGTGCAGCAGCTTCCAGCATACAGAGATTTAAAGGTGAGAGTTTTCTGAACCAGTTACTGCTCTGGTTTTTGTTCTGCTCCTTCTTTGGGATTTTTCTTGAACATGAGTGTGTGTGTCTGTATGTGTGACAGATAAGTGTTTGAGCGTGATTGTGCATCTCTGTGACCCACATTGTGAACCTGAGGTGCAGCACAGGATGGATTTTTTGCAGGATGATCTCTCTGTCCCTCTCTCTCTGTGTCTGTCTGCCACAAACACACACACACACACACACACACACACACACAGGCATCAGCTGTGCAGCACCACTTGTTGGACTGACATCCAAGTGAACATGAAATGAATATTTGGGTGACGGTCACCTGTGAGGGTGTTTGTGTGCCTGCGAGAAAGTGAGTGGGTCTTTTGTTGCCGTGGCACCAGTGTGAAGCTTAAGCGTGCACATCAGAGTGAACGACATTGGACAGCAACATAAGAGACAATCAGTCATGCCAGCCTTACGCCAGATTGCCTCTCACTGCTTTGGAAAATGGGAACATAAAAGAAGACCCAAATACTGTATTTACAGCGGACAATCTGTGTGTGCATGTGTGTGTGTTTACAATCCCCTTATCTTCTACCACAACTTGTACAACATGTTCTCTCTCTTTACTTAGCATCAATGAACACCGTTTCACCAATCAAAGCCCTTTGTGTAGCTGACGCTGGACTTCAGCAGAGGCTTGTACTTATATTTAAATAGTGTGATAATAGTAGGATAGTGATTCCCAGGAGGCAGACAGGCGATAGTGGAGGAAGAGGAGTGAAAACGAGTATATGAACCACAGCATGAATAATTAACACTCTTAACCACAGTGAGCGGCGCCTGTGCAGCTGTGTGTGCGTGTGTGTGAGTGTGTGTGTGTGTGCACATGACACTCAGCTAAATATTGTACACTGCAAAGAAAAAAAATGTGTGTCCACTGTATGTGTGTACATGTTTTTGAATTCTGAGCCCATAAACAAGTCTTATTTGAAGCTATAAATAGAGAAATTATGTATCTATGATGTGGAACAGGCGATGCCAAGAGGGACTTCATTGCCAGATAATTGAAGTTCAGGTTTGTGAGAGCACCTGAGGTGATTTCGCAGAAATAGTGATTTCTAATCCCCCCAAATCCTGCATTTTTAAATTGAAGGGACCATTATTCAGAGGCTCTGGTGCATTCCTGGTGTGTAGGTTTGCTTTACAAATCAAATGCTTTGGAAGGATATCTACATTGAGCACAATTCTTTGAAGCTCAGAATTCTGTTTCAAGACAGCATTTTCTGTTAGGACAAAGTGTTATGGATAAGAGATCATCTAATCATTCAGTATTAATTATCACACCTTTCATGCTTTAGTAATCAATTTCTCCAAATGCGCAATAAGATTTGACTTTTGATCTTAAGGTCATGATTCAATATGATTTTCAATGTTTCAGCACTGCCATCTATGCTATTGTAAGACTTAGAATTTAATGCCGCTACGACTGTCATTTACATTTTCAAATTCTTCTTCTATTCTACAACAACAGCTTGACTTCCCTGTGCTATTTGCAGGCTAGGTTCAGACAAGTTTAAATAATATTCACCAAAAATAAAGATTCCGGAGTTCAACAAAAAAATGCAGTTTGTTACCATCCTGTCAGAGTAAACCATCTTCTCAAGTAAATGAATCAAGGATCTTTGGCAGTGTTATCAGATTACTTCAGCTCAGTTTTTCGCCCAATAGTGAACCCTCATCTCACTGTCAGTCTGAGAATTGCTTGTAATACCTTTTCAAAATTCAAACTTTTGTTGCAGATTTTGTATAGACCACATCAGCATAAACAAATTAGCAAACTGAGTGATGACTGTAATACAGCTCTGTTTATATATTTTATCTAGGTTAAAAGTCCCACAGCATATTCAGCTCACATTGTTAGCTTGCAAGCTGTCTAACATATAAAGTATAAAGGCCCTTTCTAGAGCCAGTGTTTGGTTTTGTCCACTCTCGAGGAAACCTGGTGAATCAATATGGGGGACTGAGTGGAAGAGGACCTGCTCCCTCTGAAGATACAAAAGGCTAATTCTAACAAAACAAAAACACAATGACTCCTAGTTCTTGGTGATTATACACTCATGAAAACATGATTATGGGTGTTGTATTCCATTTCTGCCAACTGATCCTCTTAAATCCTGCACACTGGACCTATCAAATTTTCTTATATCACTAATAGGTGTTCAGGAGCTCAATGAAGACATGGACGCATTCCAAAATCATGAAGTGGCTCCCTCCCCTCTCACCAAAAACAACCATTGATCGGGGGAAAGGGCTGACATGGCAGCAGAGATTCGCTCTGAGCCATAAAGACAGCGAGATAATTGTTGTCAAGGAGATGAGCGAGCAGGCTCGATATCTGAGAGGAGAACCAATTGGTGTTTGACTCAATGAAATTATACTGAAGACTTGCTGAGGGCATTTGCTTTATGATTGATAAAATCATGATTTCAAAGTCTGCGGTTCTTAGAGAAAAAAAAAAAGCATTTGCCGTTTGATTCAAATGCCTTTGAATGCCTTTTGAGGCATCTCTAAATTTAAAAGCGGAGACGCTGACATTATTTATCACCAGTGCAGTCATTTGCATGTCAGACAGCCCTGAGCCTCACATAAGCTGGCCTCCCTCCTCTAACTTTCCTTGCCATCTCTCCCCCTGTTCCCTCTTGTTCTCACTTTGGGGACTGAAGCTGTTTTTGTTCAACTTCTACCTGTAATCCCCCCTATCGCTATTATTTCCCATTGCTGAGTCTGCTGGCTTCCCCCCCCACCTTACTTCTGAAGAGTCTCCGAATGTCTGCATCATGACTTTGTCTCTCTCTTATCTCTTTCTGTCAGGCTTTTGTTTTTGATCATCGCTCCTCTGTTTCCAGTCTACTTCTCCTCCTTTCAACCTCATTTTCTCCCCCCCGACACTTTTGATTGCCTATCCGTACTGGTTTGTGGGTATGTGTGTGTACCTGTGTGTGTGTGTGTACCTGTGTGTGTATATGTGTGCGTGTGTGCGCGCGCGGGCATTTTTGATGTATCGTGCAAAATCTGTCTTTGCAGGCATCTCTGCTTATGGGTGAGTGAGGTTGTGTGTGCTGTGTATGTGCATAAGCGTAGTGTGCACATCAAAATAGGTGTTTTTACTCTGATGACAGATGGTAAAAGGTTTCCTTTATGTGCTTGGACAGATTATCTGTGAATCTGACAACATGAAGCACTTAACAGCTATCAGCAGCGTTGATGGTTTATCTATGGATGGATGACACATTATGAACTCCAGGTGTAGGATTGAAGATGCAGGACACATGGTGCTTATGTTGTTCACATTGAAGGTTTGATACCACATCCGTGAAGGTTAGATGAGGGGTAACTCCACCACTTTTACACATTAAAGCATGCTTACAGGTCTTGGGGAGTTCTGCAGTGTGTTTGAAAGAAGTTCCATAAAGCCGTCTGTGGCTCCAGAGGATGCTGCATGTAATCTGTTTAAATGCCTCTTGTGATGTCACACAGTGGTTCAGCTGTGTTGTGTGTAACGTAGGTAGTGCAGTCCACTGGCCACTTTTGGATTCATTGCGGACTGTTTAAAAACACATGACCAGAATGGATACAGTAAAACCAGAGATTTCGCCTACATTTTTATTCCATGTATTCTTCTTCCTAATCAAAACTTGGTGCCAACTTAGCCACTGAGTGACATTACTGGAGGCAATTTATCAGATGACATGCAGCTACCTTTTGGTGCCACAGTATTACCCCTCAAGACCGTTAAACACATGTTAATGTGTAAAATTGGTGAACTTCCCCTTTAAGGTCACGAAAGCTCTATTAAGTGGTAGAAGAAGTTTTTATTTTTCTTCAATACCACAGTAAACAAATACTCTTTAACAAGTAAAATTCCTGGTGAAATCCTGACGTGTAGGATTTAGGGAGGAATAAAGGGCTAAAAAGTACTCCTCTGAAATGTAGTGGAGTCGAAGTACAAAGTGGCATAACATGGAAATACTCTAAATACCTCTAAACTGTACTAAAGTCCAGTACCTGAGTAAAGTAAATGATACATTTCACCACTGCTTGCTTGTAAAGTTAATTATTTGAGCCTTGCGTTAAATTGAATGCACCTCTCACCTTGAGCGTTGGCAAGTGAAAGTAATCACATGCAGGTGACTCATCCAATATGAATGTGAATAAATGCATTCCTACATAGAGATGTGTTGCCCTGCGTAACCTGAGAGATGGGAGCAGCGCCAACGTGATGCACATGAAGTTTAAAAAAACTCTCTTTTTTTTTATAGCTCATGGTATAATTTGAGACAAATGCTCAGAAATTATCTAAACTTGAAACTGTTTGCTGTTACTAATCAGAATGTGAAACCTTCACCCTCAGATTTACTTTAAGCAGGGCACTGAATATAAATAGATTACTATTTCCACTCTCATATCGCCTGGAACTCAGGAGCTTGTTCAGTGACTTACAAAGTTGACCTCTAAACAGGTGCTAGTCAAGTCTGTTTCCTTACCAACAAGGCAAGCAAATTATTGCCCACAGGGATGAGCTTGAAGAAGACTCAAAATCACCCAGGCTGCTCTCACAGTGTCAGCCAATCCTGCATCTATTACTTATTATATGATCCTCATATTAATGAACTTTGCATGTTTACCTGTGCTTGTGTGATCGTCAACATTCTGCAATGCATGGAGTAGTGTTTCCTCCCACTCCACCCACCATATCCTTTTGACACAAACTGACGTAGTAATCTAAAGCTTTGTTATGATCTTTGACCCTGCAGATGATCGGCGGTCAGCTGTCAGCACCGAGGAGGGTGGTGCAGAGCTTTCCTGATGACAGAGGCCTGCAGAAGACCAGCACCTACATCGTGCCATGCTTCCTCTTTGTGGAGGTGAGTTTTCTGCTCAAAAGGGAACAATGTACAGCAGCAATGATGGCGTGGTGCGCTCATCAGACGTGACTGACTGACATCTGAGAATTTCACCCAGATCTGATCTGAATGTTGAACTCTACCAACCAAAGGCAGCATTTGTCATATTTATCCTGATGTGACCTCAATCTTCATGCGCTGATGTTGGTACCAGTTGTGTGCCTAGTTGTCTGTGAAAGCGGGGAGAGATGAAGAGTTAGCTTTAAACTCTGCAGGCGTTGGAGATTTTGGAAACCACTGGGAACTCGGGAGTCACTGACGAAGGCATCATGAAAGCACATTTTACAGTCTTCTGCCTGTGAATGTCTTCTTCCTCTTCTCCTCTATTTCTTTCCTCCGTCATTTCACACGTTTCTCAGGGCAGATTAGCAACAATGAGCGTCACTTGGGAAATTGCGTGAATTAGCAGGCTCTGTTTTCAATTCGCTGACTCCCAAAAGAAGTGATTGATTTGATTAAATTGTAACAAACGGGTGATTACCCTCAACCCATGAATCCGTCAGCGATAACATTCAGCGGGAGGTATCTTCTCGCAACAAAGGCCCTCTCCAGTGACCTTTTGGCTCATAAGCTCCTCGATTCCTTTCCTCCGCTCCTCTCCTCGTCCCACAACTCTTCTTCTCTGCCTGTAATCCCTAAATGACCCGGTGGAGACGCCCATGGCCTCAGTCGCATTTCCTAATTAATTGGCCTAATTAAGAGCAGAAACCCAATTAGCCCATGCCACCGCTAACACGCTCCAAGTCTGCAGGTCCTCCGAGCAACGAACACCGAAGGCGCTGAATCAGCTGTTGGGGTTTTTTTTGTGATTTTTTTAAGCATTAAAACTGTGTCTTTGCTTTTGAATTCACCCTGAAAATATGATGTTGCATTCTTCTTTTGAGGATGGTGAAAATTGTTGAGTCAAATGGGGCCACCGAGAGTTGACTGGATAAGTCAGAAGTTTGGGTTTTGCAATAATAGATAAAGCCTCCGGGCAAACAGGAGTATGGATAGATATGGACGTTCTTTTGTTCCCAACAGCCAAACTTAAGTAAACAAAGATCTTGTTAAGAGTTGGTCTTATTAAATTTAAAAAAAAAAAGATTCCCGTGTAAAAATCTTTTTCATGCGCACCTGCAGCTGCACCTCCTCCCTTTTCGCTCCGAGTCTCCTGAAGGATTCTTGTCAACCTTCTTCCTTTGTACTCATTCACTCGTTCACTCACATCCTCTTGAGATCACACTATAGCTTTTCTCATCTGCTCTTCCAACACACGGATCCATCCATCTCTTTCCACATAACAATGCTCTCCGACACACCACTGTTACCGCTGCATCTCTTTATAGCATAAATATCCCACAATCCCCGAGGTTTTACGCACCATCTTAATCTTGCCTTTATTTTATTTTCATTGTGCTATGGTATTGGCTCAATCTCGACATCCACTTGAGGACTTGTTATAATGATTTTCCGGCTTTCTAATTTTTTCATAGTGCGTCTGTAATATTTCTAGGCCTATATCTGTCAGTGGAGCTCCTCCCATCCTCCGGTATTCTCTTTGACGGTCTCTTGAGTACTGCCCAGTCACTCTTTTAGTACAGATCCTCCACATCACTCCTCCAGCACTTATTCCCTTGAGGAATTATATCTTTTGCACCACGGATCTCTCCATTATTCCCCCTTTACTCGCAGAACATCATCCCCTCCCCCCACTCACCACCCTGTCCACTATTGCAGAGACCTCAACTCTCCCAGTTTTCCCCGACGCTTCTCTCCAGCTTCACATTTCCTCTGGGGTCTCCATCGTGTCTTATCTGTTCCTTTCATTTCCCCCTACTGTTTCTGTTCACCCTTCCTCCTTCTTAGGGGGGAGTAGACCATGTCCTTATGCTCCCCTCACATCACAGACTGGAAGGTGAAATTCCTCTGTGGAGAAGGTGTTATGTGAATCTAGTACTGTCTCTTCTTTTTGTGTTTTGTGCCATTTTGTCACCTCAATTGCTTCTTTCTCCAGGGGTGCATCTCCTGTTTTGTTATCTTGTTCAAACACGGCCAGAGGTGGGCTGATGTGAATCGGATCTGACTTTAATAACTGCATATGCACCTGAATGAATCTGTGTACATTGCAGTAGTTTAATAAAAGGCATTTCTAAATTAAATCCCCCCCCCCCTCTGCTGTGTTCATACTGAAGCAGCGTGCTGTAGCATAGCTCCCCCCGGAGGGCACTCGCTCCTTTGTTGTTACATTAGCATCTCATTACCCATTTCTTTTCAATTCGAACGCCTGGTCTCATTCCTCTTCGTCTCTTATGATCTTGTTGCTGATCCCCTCCGTCTTTCCCCTCTTTTTTTCTCAGAATCCAAACTCTCTGTCTCCGTCCTCTTTCCATTTCCTTTCCCCGCATCACTTCATCTGTACGATGTTGTCCCCTGTCTCTGCCGGCGGTGCCACTCCCAGTTCATTGCTCCTTGCATCTGCCATCTCTAACTTTGATCACCACACCTTTCGGTTCCCACTGTCCATGTTTTCCTTTCTTCCATTGTCTTTCCTCTGTCTCTCCTTGCCATCTTCTTCTGGATTAAAATATGTGAACCGGCCTCATCAAGGAAGATTTCAAACAATACTTACTTTTAACTGCCTGGGACTGAACTTCTCTCTCCATCTCTCTGTTTGTGCGTGTGTCGCTCGTCTCTCTTGTTTTCGCTCCATGCTGCTGCTGTCACTGCCGCCATGCTGTGAAGCAACACAAGAGACTGGTCAGGGGTCTAACAGAGGCACTGCTTCAAAGGACCCTCTTTAAAGAGTCATTCTGAAACAACTGATTCCTGACTTTCTTCACACACTGGTGGCTCGTGTGCTGGTGTGATCTGAGCCAGGCAGACCTACTGTGAAAATCTGCACTGGAGCTGAGCTACAAAGTGACCACAAGTGAACTCTTTGATTAGATCTCAACTTGCAGCCAGGAGCTGCAGCTATTTCAGCTGTAACCATAGTCAGATGTGATAATCACTACTGTTAACTGTAAGCGGATGCACGACTGTAGCTGCTACTCAGTGGCACCCAGCCTTTGCAGCGTGCATTCTGGCTTCCCAGATATGCGGTTCAGCCTCGACTGCCAGCTCGGAGCAGCGCTGCTTCCTCCTCCTCGTTCCATCCTCATGCCTCGTTGGCTGCATCCTCCCGTGGCATAGCGAGCTCTGTAAAATAAACAGACTGCCAAGCATCGGACCACGTAATGTTTCAGGTCTACGGCCTGCGCTGTCTCTCGTGATACTACTACTATAGTGGCTTCACGTCTGCTTGCATCTCTCAGCTCCTAGCTTCGCTGCGGATGCCCTCATTTGTGCCTGTTCAGTAATTTCTGCACAGTCAGTAATTTACTTTTTTTTTTTTTTGCTCCATATAAAAATGTGATGCATGGGTTCCTGTCTTAGTGTATGTGCTGATAATTTGCTAGAATCAAGATATAGGAGATGTTGTTCGACATATCTGGCAAGTCCCAAATTGTTGTTTGTGAATGTGGCTGCGAAACATTCTCTCAGACATTCATTTTCCTTCAAAAAAAAAATCTGTTTGTGCAATATAATGTCTTTTTGGAGCAACCAAAGAAGGATTACACATATTTTGGTGATGTTAAGAAACTTGGTTAAAGGGGAAATCCACCAATTTTACACATCAAAGTCTGTTTATAGGTCTTTGAGGTTACTAATGCATATTAAAAATTGCAAAAAGCTTTCTGTGGCTCCAGGGGGAGTAGCATGAGATCTGATAAATCCCTGCAATTGATGTCACTTCAGCCAGAATTGAGTGTGAAGACTGCAATTTTGAAAGATGACTAATATCTAGTTTGAGTAAGAAACAAGTTGGCCTGCCAAACATCTGTAGCCTGCTCCTCATAGCCTGTGGTTGAGGCTGCGTCAGCTGCTTCTGCTACTATTGACACCCAAGTCTCCTGAATTTTTTCCAAGTTTTTATAAACAGAATGTCTCTGGTTCTGCTGCATCAATTTTGATCCTTTTTTAAGAAGCTTCCCATGGTGGATCCCACCATAGAAGTGAAATGCTGAATCAGAGGTACTCTATGAATGTCAGGGAATAAACTGTGGTTTTGGTTAAATATTGAAAATGTCTGATATAACTTGATGCACTAGATGAATGTTTACTAATAATAATTTACAATAATAATAAAGATAAAGTACACATACACAAATAGAAACCCATTAAGTCAGAGGTTTTGGGGATAAAGTTCCATAATGTTTCAAAAGCTTCTTACTTTTCTGTTGTTTGATAAACTTAGTGATGTAAGAGGAAAATCTGTTCAAGGAGAAGAGCTGAGATCTCAGGTACAGTCAAATAAAAATTCTGTTTGTGAATAAAAAACGTTGCCAAGTATACTGAAAATAATCAGATTTCAAGAGAGCCGTCATCACCATTCTCTTTTTTAAAGGGTTTTTGGGCTTCCCCGGGTAGCTCATGATAACCCAGTAATTTAACATAACTGTGCTATGAACTATGAAATCCTTGGAGCAAAGTCTGCAAAAATGCAGGCTTATGGAAAGTGGTCACAAAGGGCTCAAAATGTCTGCAAGGGAGCCCTCATGCACTGAAGGATCTGACAGTGGGATGTCCCTTAACCCTTGAGGACTAACATGTGCTGAAATTACAAGAGGGTCCAAGTAATTAAGAATTTGTGAATTCCCACTTATGTTGGTGCTCATGTTTGCCATCTGCTGTTGTGCAAAACATTCAAATTGTTATGAGTTGTTGTTAATAACTGTAAGATATAAGTTATCCTGGCCATTCAATTTACATTCAATTACATTATGTATACTGACCCTTCAACTGTGACTGACTTCCCAAGTCCCTGATGTAACCAAATCTATGTTACCCCCAGAATTTTTGCGTGTGGTGCTCAGGAAGTAAATTCCTTCTCAAGTATCAAAATCCCTTCCTCAGATTTCAGGAGCGCCGTAATTATTATTCTCTGTTTTAAAATGTTTTGGGCCCAGGTAACTTATCGTACCCCCCAAATTACTTTTATTTTCTGAACCTAACCACGCGTCAGGAAGTAAATTCCGTCTTTAGTATCAAAAATCCCATCCTCCTATCCACCTGACATTAAAAAAGTTTTAATGATTAAAATAATTGTTCTTGGTATGTATGATTTTGCTACATTCGTTTGAGAGCTCAGCACCTGCTCCCACATAGCCTGAACCCTGATGTGTGTGGTAGACAAACATCCTCTGGGTTGTCCTCCATTTGTTAAAGCCTTTAAAAATGGTCTCTTGGAGACAGGGTTGCTCCTGGTTACTGCTGTTGCTGATCATAGAATGGATTTTGAAGTGCATCAACTCGAGGAAACACCTTGCTTATTGACAGCATATGTGTTTCTGTGTCTGAACACGGACAGCCTCTGGCATCGCTTTTTTTTTTTTTTCAGCTAAGGTGTGAAGGCAGCACAGCATTCGCAGCTCCAGTAATGAATAACATCCTCAATCCATCAAGCCGTCAGCTCTCTACAACAAAACGTCTTCATCTCTGCATGTGCTTACTTCATCCACATCTCCTGCTGGGTACGACACAGCCTCAGCACATCTTCTACCTCCCAGCAACACATTTGTTGTGTGTGTTTACACTTTTCTAAAGATATTTTGTTCCACACAGCCAAACCAAACTCCACTCACAGTTTCTCCATATCTAAGCATCAAATAAGACCATAAGAGCTCTGATTCGCACTCACTCCAGATTTGTTTGAAAGCTCTGAAAGGCATTTCCTAATATACAACTAATGATTATCTTTAACTTCTCTGTAACCTCTTTTACGGGCAATTTATATGAAATGTACCTCTCCAACTGCCGCCTTAAAGAGAGAGAGCAAAACATGCTAATTCAGTTTTCATCACTGCCCTGAACACGGCATCTTACATGAGAATATCTCATTGATTAATTCTCTGGTTTTCGTGCTCATTTTATAAAAAATGCTCACAGACATTTTTTTAATGTGTCCCTTCCCTCTTCAGCACACACACAGAGACTCATTCTCCCATTATTCTCTCCTTAGTTTCCCCCTCATTATCTCCCAGACTCCATGAATAGCACCTGCCCGCCTCTCCACTGCTCTGGGATTTCGCAGCACCCTGGGTGCATGTTTGAAACACTTGTTAGCTGGCTGCTTCCCACCTGTTATCACTTTAGGGAGGAGGGAAGGCATGAGAGAGCCTGCATATCACAGATATCGTCTGCAAACGTTGAATAGAGCAGTCACCTATCCAGGCTGCAGCGCCATGGCCAAATTATCTCGTCATAAAAAGGGATATAAGATCCTTACTGGAGTGAGCCTCTACAATAAAATTGCTTATGCAAGATATAATCTTGTCCCTCGCTCTTGCTACTGTCTGAGCTTCATGCAATTATAGGATTCAGAACTGCAGACTGATCCTCGCTGCTGCCGCTACCCGTGCTGCCTGTTGCTCTGAATGAGGTCTTCTAAATAAATTGTAACAGAGGTTTCTAATTCTAAAATCAAGATATTCACAATTCATGAATTTGGCACATTTTCTGCTTCAAGGACAGATTGCATCGAAGTCAAATTAGTTGGTGAAATGATTCTCTTGACTGTGCTGTGAAAAAAAATAGTTAAAAATTAAAAAGAGATGAAAATTGGAATTCATTATTTGAAAAAATTTGGAATGCATGACAAAGAGTAGTTTATTTCAACAATGAACCCATGTTAATACTTGTTTATATATGGAAATGAGGAATGAGACCTTTAATTGCACTGTAGGGCTTTGTTCAGGAGACATGTTTGTATGTGTGAGCCTGCATCTGCTCCTATTCTCTCCTTTGTAAGATGTTTGCTTGAGGACGGGGGATTTTCTCGAATTATGTGATTGTTGCTGCTCTGAAGAGAGCGAGGAGTGAAACAGAAGAAGAATGGGTGAAGGGAGGCACATACTGTAGACGCAGACAGACAACAGTTGTACAGAGTTTTTGTCAGGGAGGATGCTAATTTTGAGAGAGACGTGAAAGGAAATGCAGCGGAAAATGATGTTTTTTTGACAGATGAGGGAAGAGAAAAAAAAAAAGGAAAAACAGGTGAGTTTAAGATAAACAAGGCATGGCTTTAAAATGCACCCAGTAATCAAAAAAGACAAGAGAGGTGGAGAAGGGGAGAGGAAAGAAAGGGGGAGGGCGTGCACGTGGCTGCCCCGAAAGATGAATGCCTACTTTGATCCTCTTCCTCTCCCTTGTTCCCTCTTTGTGTTTTACCTTTCCCTCTACTTCACCCTCTCTCATATATCCTCCGTTACTCTCTCTCACCTCCTCTCCCCAGTTGTTTTTCTGCTGCCTTCCTCAGTTTTATTTCCCAGCGGTACCCTCGGCTTTGCCCCGCCGCAGTCTGCGATATACTAATGTCTCATTAACTGCTTTATCCGTCTGTTTATCTTCTTCCACTTTCCCTCCGCTGCGTCTCCCAGTCGTCTCTTTAAGGCTCTAGCCCTCTGGCCTGTCCACTGTTTTCAATCAGTGGACTCATCTATCTTGTCTCTCTCAATGTGTTGTAATACAATCCAGCGACAGCAGGCGGCAGTCAAGCCCATTCATTCGCTTGTTATCCCCATTGATTCTATGATCCGTCCTTCTTTTTGTTTTTTGGCTTTTTGCTCCGTCATTTACATGTTATTAATGCAAATGAGTGTGTGTGAGAGGAGGGTGATGTGTGTGTCGTGTCCTCCTGTGTGTGTGTGTGTGTCTGTGTCTGTGTCTGTGGTCCAAAATCAGACCTTTTTTTATTTTTTATTTTTTCAAAAATCATGATAAAGATGAAAATCCGAGAGACGAAGCCTGTGAAATGAATGCCCTCTGTGATCACGTGACTGAGTGATTACGTGAGCTCATCAGGAGACCAGATCACAAGGAGAGTGAGGAGAGGTGTTGTAGCCTTGTCTGGTGACAATGAGCTTATTGTGCTGCACGCTGTGAGGATTGTTAGTCTGTGATGTGAAACCAACCTGACACGAATGGAAAAAAAAAGTGTTGCTCTTGATGATGCCAGGTTTTTTGGTCGGAAGCGCTTAATTTAATCAGATGCTTTGAGGACATGTTTGTAATTTGTCAATTAATTTGAGGCCAATTAATGACAAGACTTTGAAAAAGAAGATATTGTTATCATTATAAAATATGGCACGGAATAGGGCTTCAACTAGCAATTATTTTCATTGTTTATTATTTGTTTGATGAATTTCTTGGTTGAGCTATTAGTTGTTTGGTCTATAAAATGTCGGAGTGTTTCCTGTTTTGTCCAAAACACAAAGAAATCCATGTTCTCTGTCTGAAACGTTCTGTTTTAGCTCCTGTCTCTTTAAGACCCTTCCTTCTGAATACCCAGTGTGCTCTGATTGGTCAGCTCACACACGCCTGATCCTGCACTGCTCACTGTGTGTCCAGTCCACTGGTCGGTGTTTTCAGCTTCTGGTTAGCCTTACCTATGCTGTGAATATAGGCAGAAATTATGCAAATATGTGACATCAGGATGTAGTGTTATGTCAAAAAATGACAGAACTAAAGGCGGGACAACTGACGAGGCATTTCAGGGGCAGTGTTTTCTGTGGGAAAGAGGAGCCCCCTTTAGCGGGGACTTCAGACTTTTTAACTTAAAGACCTCCATAACACACTGAAGGAAAGGGACAAAATGCCTCGTTGTTTTCCCGCCTTTAATTCTGTGACATCACACCGCGTCACCATGTCTATATTCAAGGTAGAAGTGATGCTAACTGGAAGCTGAATATTTACGTATGAGAGCCAATGGGAGACACAGTGAGCAGTGCTGGCTCAGGCATGTGTAAGCTGACCAATCAGAGCAGACTGAGTATTTAGGAAGGGGTTCTTGAAGAGACAGGAGCTAAAACAGAACGTTTTGCAATGTGAGCATTGAAGTGTGCAAACATATTCTTGTAGTAACTTAAAATGAACCTGGAAATTAACATAATCTCCTCCTCCTAAAAGACTCTAGACTCAATTATTGGATAAACTCCCGTTTTATCCTCTGCTTGAAAAAGAAAAGCAGATATGTCCAACATTAGTTCAGTTTGATATCTCATTGTCCCCGTTTACTGGGAACTGCACTTTGTTTCCTGTGATCAAAACAGACACGGATTTTGTCAATATGAATGATGCACAAAGACTTTGTCGGCTGTGAAACATTTAAATTAGACTCAGAGGAAGCCTTGAGATGAGAAAGAGAGGCATGAGAGAAAAAGCCCTCAATCAGGATAAACATCATCCTTGATTAGCATTTCTTCTCCTTTTCCTGCCATTCGGTGACCAATTTATGCGACAAGTTTCACATAAATATGTTGTTTGAAAGACCGTATCATGTTTTAGCTGAGGTTTTTCCTCATTTGGTCTTGCATAAAAAGATGCGTGATATATTTGTTTGACGTTTCATACACCTTGTCTTTGGGACATCTCATTTGGGACTCCTCGAATGTCAGGTTTGAAATATAATCTGTAAATAACCAAGAAAATCCATCAAAGCGAAGGTGTCTCTTTTTCCAATGTGTCTATGTTTTGCAGTGACATGACTCTCATGTAAGTGTAAAACTGGACGAGCCCCATCATGCTCAGCAGGACTCCTTCATACTATAGTTTGCGCTCTTTCAACCACATATCAAACATTTTGAGAGTGTGACGAAGCAGCGTGTCTCCAGTTGATCCTGAGCAGTGTGACATTCGTTTTCTCCCAGCAGGGCGCTGTCATCTCAACACCAGCCTCCATCCGCACATTCTCACCGTCCGTAAACATGTTTGACTTTATCAGTTGACTTTTCTGCCATCTGGCCGCTCCGCGCAGGCTGAGGGGAGACACGCACCACTTATGTTCAAGCTCACAGTTTGATCCCAGGAGACATTAGCGATGCCGACATCTATTTTCACCACCTCTTCCCCCCTCGCCATACCACGTTATTATTGTCACATTCTATTTTCCTCCCATTCTGGTTCAAGGGCTTTTATGGGAAGAGATTTCCCTCTGTTTCTGTCATATCAGTGCCATATTAGTCTCTTTGATTTCCTTGCTTTTACTCCCTTTGAAGTGCATAGGTACGAGCATTAAGCCTTAATTACATGGCCTGATAAGTCTTTTAAGTTTACTGGGTCAGCCAGAAAGGGGTCATCAACTTAAATCTGCCTTATTTTATAAACTCATCCCGCGGCTAAATTTACGCTGACAGATTTGAGAAGCTAAATCAAATTGGGTTTCATTGCATAACAGCGTAATCCCTCATTTGTCATCATGAAACCAGCCCAGATTTTTTAATTTATGAGTTGGCGAAACCAAATCTGTATGAATCATAGAGAATTAACATGTTTACGTTTGCTGTAATATAAGCAGAAGCTGGTATCAAAGTGCGGATAGCTGCACGGAACATCAAACCCGTACAGGATGTGTGCGTTCGAGTATTTGGCCAACATTTTCTACTCCTAGTCAAAGAAAAACAGAAAAAGACGCTCTAAAATTGGTCTTATTTTCACACTGCTGTGAAATCTTTACAATGCTATTTGTGTCTGAGTGGGAGTTTGTGATCTACAATTCTTTAAACCCTCATTGTATGTTAAAATTAAGCTGCCGTGCGTGTCTGAAGGCACGACAGCTACATTTTCCTCATCAGTGAAAGGTGCATACAGTATCTTAAGATTTCTTTTGTTTCTTCAAACATGTGTGTAGACGAAGGCCATTGTCTTTCAAAAGGAAAAGCTAAGAGTCTGTGTTTGGCTAAAATCTCATGAGATACGAAACAGTGTGAGAAAGAGCTGTGGGGCAAGAGTCTAGTATGTTGTTGAAGCAACAGAATGTAACTTCCTGGAGAAAGACGGTCGATTGTTGAGTCTCATCCTGAGGTTGTTCTCGTTTTTGACGACATGAGAGCGAGACTGAACACTCGACTGTTTTTAAAAAGGAAGTTCAATTTTGTTGCTTTGAAAAATGACCTTATCTGCAGTTTCACAGGAACTGATGAACCAGTTTTATTGTTTAAATATAGTATTCAAATTGATCGTGTTTTACCTCTTGTATTCATAATCTGGGTCTCTAGCTCGCAGGAATACTCAACTTGCTTGGAGGCCATGTTTGCAAAATTACAGAAGGTGAGGTGCGTGTTAATGAGCAAAAGTTACGAATATTTATCACAGTCCTGTAACTAATCTTTCTTTAAAAAGCTTTTTTTTCGTATGAAGTGACTTGCAATCTGAATTACCAAGGACTGACACGAGGCCTGCATGTAAAATGCATCTGCTGGAAGCACTGAAGGTGTTTTAGCTGGCCTCCTCTCCATTTTGCAGTTAATAATCCCCTTCCTTCCTTTCTACGTCACAAGAATGCGCGGCGGTAATCACCAGACATAGTAGCAAACGGGAGGATCCCTCCAGTAGACAGGACCGCCTGATTAATGTTGGAATACAGAAGTGGTTCACACTTATTTTAATAAAAATATCACTTACAGCAGATTTAAGCTTCACATTTATGGGTTATCCTGAATTATCCTCCTTTCTGTGGAACTTCAGCCTCTCTTCAGCTGATAGTTGTCTTCCCCTGAAGAGCTCACTGGCTGATCTGTTACTGATAGCCTAATTTACCCCCTCATACAGAACTGGAATATCTGTCAGCCAAAGAACAATTGATCCTTTTATAATTGGTATATACAAACAAACAAACAAGGTCCCACTGTGTGAATCATTTATGTTCTTTTTTAATAAAAAAAAAAGGTCACCGGTCCACTGCTGTAATTCAGATGTGTGCAACAAACCAGTTGGGCATTTATTTACCTCGACTCTCCATCTTTCTGTGTTGGGAAGCAGTAGATTTTAAGTGTTAGGGGGCATCGGCCGTGGTGAGAGCAAGCCAGCACGTCTCCGCTGTTACACATGTACTGCATGTACAGCGAGAGAAACAGAGACCTACTACGATCACATGATAACCAGTCAGGTCAAGCCCGGGCAGATGTAAAATTGTGTGGCGGGAGCAGCTGTCTGCGGTTTCCAATTGAGCGACAGAGCTTCTCATTAATATAAACTCGAGTATGAAAACAGTATGCTGACAGTGGTCAACCGATTTGGAACAGACAAATGTTGTCGTCTCGCAGAAGGGGACCTCAACGGTCGGTTAACGCTTCCATGTGTCACTGTCGACAAATTCTGCGTTTTGTTGTTTGATTTGGAAGACTCTGCTGGTTTTGTTAATTGCCGTTTCTCTATAAGATGTGGTGATTTTTTTTTTACCATAGCTCCTTGGTCTTAAATTCTGACTGCAGGCCAGGCTTCCCAAACAATCACTAAAGATTTGGAGCGGAGAGAGTAAATCTGGAAGAGACAAGAACCCGAATGCCAGTGCAAGTGAAATTTAATCAGAACCTTAGAACGAGCTGCCGTGTTAGCATTCTCACACAGGTAAAACAAAGCTATGAGATCTCTCTAAAGCTTTGTTTTTCTTACAGATTTGAAAGGGTCAGTCTGAGGTCTGAATGATAACAAGGAAGGAGATCGAAAGGGACTGACAGCTTCCTATGTCTGGATTTTCTCTGTAATCTTTTTTTCAATCAAAAGGCGCAAGATCAGGAGCTTTTGTGGACAATACAGCTGAATTAACTTGCATTGTACGTGAGAAGAGAGTCTCTGTTTGCTTTCTTCCACTGACCCTGAGTAAACAGCCTGCATGGGGATGACTCGTGACAGAGGGATGTCGGCCTGTGTTGACCCCCTCTGCTGTAGCTTCACGCCGTACGTGCAATGTGATGCTTCGGAAATGAGTTTTTATGCAAATGAATTTTCCAAGGTGACTCGTGCAGGACGTGTCTCTGTGCTAATTGGAAGCCATCAACTTGGAGTTACTTTGACCTTTATTAATATTCAGACAAACTATCTGTGGCTGCAGAGAGTACAGGAAGGTGGTTATTTTGCCACGTGGGAGTGAACTGTCATATCAGACTTCAGAGTCTGGATTCAGTAGGAAGGCTAATGAGACGTTGGTCGACTACATTAACTAGAATTTGAAGTCGTGCTGAGAAACTTGTAGCGTTCTTCTCAGTGTGATCTTGTCCTAGAGTGAATATAAAGTGTCTTCTCGTGTTTTATTGCACACGCATGCCAGTTGCATCTCTCAGACCGACGCCACACTCGATACGCATACCCAATGTTAATGCCTATGTTGTGCAAAAGTGGATGCAAAATGACGTGCATAATCTCCCGAGGAGGTTTGCTGCAGTTGTCTTCAAATGTTTGTTTAAACTTTGATGGGTCCCTCGCTCTCTTCCTCCCACCTCTCTACACCTCCCTCCCTCGCTCCCTCCCTCGAGCCTTCTGTAACTCGGCGAGGAGGAGAGGAGCGGGTGATAGAGAGAAATGTTCAACACAGCGTGCCTGTGTCAGAGTTCCTCCTCAGACATGGGAAATGCACCCACACGCCTGCAGCCATTTTTCAAACACCCCCCCGCTCATGGAAACAGATACTCACACGCCCACTCGCTCGAACGCACAAACACGCGTGGAGAGGGAAACAAACATGGAACAACATGGAGCTGCTTGATAGTCTATATATAAAACTACAGGCTGGAGGTGTCTGTGTAGTTTGTCAGTGAGCGTGGCTTTGTGTGTGCATGTATGTGTGTGTGCTTTTGTGTCCCTTGTGATTTCGCTTTAACAGCCTCAGGGCATGTAAAGCTGTCACTGAATTCATCATCCCCCTGGTGCGAGGCTCTCCTCGCTCGGGACCCTCTGTGTAAAAAAGTCTCCGGCAAACAGACTGAAGTAGGTGAAGTATGAACATTGCCACAGAAAGGAACAGATCAGTTATTTGATTTTTGAAATGCAATATAGGGAATCTGCAGATTTTCAACGACGGTAAAAGGAAACAGGACAAGGAAACATGCAGAGCAGCAGATGAGACGGTGGAGCAGAGGGCTTGAATTAGGTCACCATCTCTCCTCCCGCATTGATTGTCGCTCTTCAGTGGGTATTAAAGCTGAAGCGCGTTAGCGTAACAAGTCCTCCCCTTCCTCTCCTTGTAGCATTAGTCCAAGTGGGTCTTCTGTCACTTTGCTGAAGAGGATAAACATGTTGGAGGAGGTTCTCTCAGTGGTTCGTCATTTGCTCTGCCATCTGCCGCCTTGAAACATTTCCTGTCTAGCGCTTTTTTTTTTTTTTTTACATTTTGTAATTTAAACAAATGTATTTTGTTCTTTTAGTCATAATAAAAGATTGAAATTAAATAGAATAATTTGCTTCCTGTTCGGCATAAGATGTGAGGCTCACCCAGCACAGTGACTTCCTGGAGTGGTGTCGTCGCTGTGTGGTTGCCAGGCAACCAGTGCAACATGTCTTTTTTTATTCTATTTTTTTACCTTACCGTTTGTGTACAGATTAAACAAACATCATCTTTTTGCGTGTGATCTATAGATGTGCTCACAGGTCTATATTGTTCACCTTTTGGACAGAGAATGGCGAATGTCCACCATCCACTTTCTACCGCCCAGACAAACACTCGTGATTCCTACCTGCTATTTCAACGCTGCTCTCAGGGTAGTTGTTTAGTCATAATTGTTGCGTGCCCTCTGCCTCCTAAAACTCAATTGCTTTGTTGATGATGATAAACCAGTAACAGTAGCTGTGTATTAATTTGCCATATCCTTCGAGGGATGCAGTCTATGAATGCGTGGCCTTCATATACTGAGAAGGCTGAACTGAGCGTTGTCAGATGAGATGGTCCAGTCTGTAGGGAATCTACATCACCAGCTCTCCTCGACCTTACCTTTGAGGCATGAAACGTCACTCCTGTTGTCTAGCAACCATGACAAAATCGGGGTCCTTTGCTTTGTCAACATTTGTATTGTTGGCTGTTTGAGTCATTTGAAACCCCATACTTACATTCAAAAGCATATTCAGCTGCTGTCTCCACCATAGCTGTCCTTTGAAAAAAAAAAATCCAACCATCACCCGCACCATCTCCGGATAGTTGGTTGCTCGAGGAAAAGACAGGTTGCATTCTTCTGCCACGTTTGAAGGAGCATTTGAGATGGGACGGCCTTGTTTGCACCGCTGCAACGCATGCGGTCTTCAAATGCAGCCTTCGAAGGGGGTGATTTCTGAACTGGGACACAGCGAGTAACTCACTAGCTGTTATTGTGTACATGAGACCTGTTTTTAAGTCCAACTTTTCCAGTCTGCCAGTCTTTGCACAAAATGACAAAAGGATCCCCCAGGAGACTTACATTGAACTTGATAGCAAGATGGACACCTTTATATTTTGCATTTTGCCAACGTTTGTGTGCCAATGACCCCCCCCCCCCGTTAACTCTTTGTCAAAACACAGTGCATCTTTGACGTAACATGTTTTTTGCCTTCTGATCGAGTGTTGCTAACCTAGATCATGATGGCAGACCTGCAACCAGAGCCCTCTTGTTCCTTTATGTTCTCCAAATATCTCAGAGTCACAGTGGACACTTTGACCTGTCAAAGCATGAAAAGCGGAGGTAGAACTAATTAGAGGAATGACATGTCCTTTCCGGCAATTATTGCTATGCAATGCATTAATTAATAAAAACATGAGTTCCGCCTGTGTTTGACAGGTCAAAACTGTCTGCTGTGAAAAGATCTAAACAGCCGAACGTCCTTGTTTAAGATCTGGCTTTGACATATTAATTATCACCCAATCCTCCCTTTTTCTGTTTGGTTAATCATTTCTATTATTAAAATGGTAATTTACAGTGCTAATGTTTTAAATACTATACATTTGGTAAGCCCTTTAAGAAGGGCTAAGAACAAATCATTACCAACACCCACAAAACTGCTGTTTCTTCCCCGCCTCGACGTCGCCCCAAGCTGTAAAGCAGCTCGGCCTGCCAGCAGAGGCTCCTCGTGTTTTGCTGCTGATAAATTTGTCCTTCACACACAAAAGGAGTCAATCAGGCGAAAACATTTGGGCTGCAGATTACGACGAGTCTAATCAGCAGCTCGCTATATTTAAACCCGCGCTCCTTTTTTTAACTCGCAG
The DNA here is from genome assembly GCF_900880675.1 of Sparus aurata. Taxonomy (NCBI): domain Eukaryota; kingdom Metazoa; phylum Chordata; class Actinopteri; order Spariformes; family Sparidae; genus Sparus; species Sparus aurata. Next base: position 22,295,753 of record NC_044187.1, on the reverse strand, counting down.
TGTTCGTTTTCGGGCCTTTTTTCCCCCGCAGGGCAAACAAATACTGCACAGACCTCCAGCTCACAGATTTAGAGACGCTCGCTCTGCGGTTGTTAATGTTTCTTCTTCTTTCTTTCTTTTTTTTTTTCCTTGAGAGAACTGAGGAAAAGGAGTTAGCGTGCTGTTTACTGGAGTATAAATGAATAATTAGTACTCGTGCATCTGTCTCATCTGTGCTTTTCTTTTCTCTTTTTTTACCATTTCTATGTTTACCACCGCCTCTCTTGCTTTCTATCTCTCCCTCATGCATACAATCTGTTATGAATTGCTAATATATTTTGATTATCAAATTCCTCTTTAAATAGTTATGAAGGTCATATTTCATGCTCCGTGGCTTTGTGCTTTGCATACAGCTGGTATTTTAGGTGGCAGAATAGCAGTGTGGTACCATAACAACATAAGTTATGCAGAGTCACACACACATATAATTCTCGTCATCCTACCCTCTCTCTGTCTTCTTTCCTCTCTTCCTGTCTTCTCCACCGCTCTGCTCTTTTTCACCCCATCTGTGTCTCGCCCCCCATCCCCCAACACTCCCCTCTCCCCTCTCCCCTCTCTCATCCTTCCTCAGTTCTCCTCTTCCTCCATACGGCGCTATTTTCTTTGATCGCTCTCCATTTGTTTCTTTACCCTCCCACTCTGCATACTGACACAACTGAAAGGATCTCTCTCTCTCTCTCTCTCTCACTCTCCCTCGCTCTCTCCCTCTCTATCTCTGTCACTGCCCCCCCCTTCCTCTCTATCTGTCTTTTTCCTTATTTGTCTCCCTCTGTCTCTATCTCTACCTCCCTCCCGTCCTCCCTCTCCCTCTCATCCTCATCCCTCACTATCTCTCCACGCACACTTGATTCATTTTACACATTACGGAAGCATCCATCATTTTGCTCTGAGAAGGAAAAAAAAATCTCTCCTTTTTTTCTTTTTTTTTTTTTTTTTATACATTTTTCATCCGTGACAACATTTTGCACTCTCCTCTTCTGTCTTTTTCTTTCCCAACTCCTACACTCTCTTTTTTCCGTGGATCCGATCCTAAAGCTGGAACCAATATGTTTTATTTCCAGCTGGTCATCATGGCAGGGACCGTTCTGTTGGCGTACTACTTTGAGTACACGGACACGTTCCCCGTGCACATCCAGGGCTTCTTCTGCTTCGACAAAGCCTACTCCAAGCCCTACCCTGGACCGGAGGACAACAGCAAGGCGCCGCCCGTCCTCGTCTACTCCCTCGTCACTGCCATCCCCACTGTCACGGTGAGTCTGTGTTCAACTTGTAAAGAAAGAAAAGAGAAAAAACGTACTTCCACAGGTGGTCACACACACACACACACACACCTCACCTACATGTGAGACACACAGAAAACATGGATAGTTCCTCCTCATCTGCACGTGGCGTTTGTGGATTGAAAGAGGAGAGAGGTGTGTGGGTGTGTGTCCTCGTGGTCTCACCGCTCTGTTTGTGTGGATGCGTTCTTTGTCATAACCATGGCAACGGGCACTATATTTGTCCTCCACAGAGCAGTCGGAGATAGCTCCAGCGAACAGAGAGTCCTTATTTCAAGACGGCACGCTACTAAAAGGGAATAAAACATGGCTTCCCCTCCTCCGCACACACACGAGGACGCGGAGTTACGTTATTTTCCCCAGATTCATTCGACACTTGAAAACACATATTGAGGCACCTTTTAATAATTAAGCATCTATACAGAACTGCCATTTGCAGGTCATGACATTCTTGGCAGCAACGAATCAAAAAACAGGCCGCTTTATTTTTTGGCCATTTTCTGCGGTAACTCACTCATTTCCACTGACACTAGAGCGGTTTAACGTGAATCTGGTAAGGCACAGTAGCTATTATTTATTCATCTACAATGTACTGAATTCCATCACAGCGGCCATACTTTCTATTTCAGAACAGTGGGACATTATTAATGATGAAACACAGCTTCAGATCCTCATCAAAGCTCTGTGTCTCCATGGCTGTCTGTCTTGTCCCCCAGGGCTTGTCTCTTTGATGTCCTGCAGTTAAGTGGCGTTATGACACGGCTGCCTTTGAGCCACATATTAGGGCATCTCACACACAGACACACACACACACACACACACACACACACACACACACACACATACACACACAAGTACAAGCATAAACACAAGCATTATGCACAGAATCGCATAGATCCAGGCAGTCCTGGGTCATTAGCTTCATTATAGATGACACCAGACCAATCCCCTCTTCTGCTCCCCATTTTCGAACCTTCAGTCTATCATAATGACATGGTTGTATATTTCTTTTAAGATGTTATTCTGACAATGTTATTTTCTGTCTTTTGACGACTTTATCAGATGCAGTCAGAATCAGAATAAGAATCAGCTTTATTGGCCAAGTATGTGAACACATACAAGGAATTTGACTCTGTTTTTTTCTGCAATGCAATTGCACACACAGGCATGTATTCATACATATTACGGATGCATAGGTGCACTTTGTATGTGTTTCTGTGCACGTGTGTGTGTGTGTGTGTGTGTGTGTGTACGGAGCCCAACATGCACTGAAATGGATGGGGGCTGCGCCAGGCACCAGGGTATGCGTGAGCTATGCAGAGTGGGAGCGGGGTGGCGTGATTTTGCCTGGAGTGTGAAGCGTCTTTTTTGAAAGTCGGAGCATCTGTGTTCTCTCTCGCTCCAAGATACTGCTCCATCCCACGAGCCTCTGTTCAGATACAATGAAAGAAAAAAACAGATATTATTCATCTCAGTTGTTCTCTCAATTTTTGACTCACACGAATGGAAAATGTACAAGCTCCTCAACTGACAGAACAGACGTTTTCTCTAACAACATATACTGACTTAGTGTGTGTGTGTGTGTGTGTGTGTGTGTGTGACAGCTCCAACTGATCTATAAACTTAGCAGAAACGCTACAAGTTTTCCCTTATTGTTCCTACATACCCGCTCTCTCTCTGCTGCTGTCTCTTTGTATAATGAGGCATACAAGTCAGGATTTCTGCTGTTCCTTGTTCAAGTTGAAACATTTGCAGCGCCGTACTCAAGAGACAGGGTTAGTGCTTCCATACAGAGATAAACATGTTAGAAAAACAATTCCCAGATTGTTGCAGCAGAGACTGGGACATTCTGGATCCCACACTTCCCATGATGCAACTCAAAAGCTTAAGAAGATTTTTGGAAAAATGATGCAGCCTGTATATGTGTCTGACACCTAATTGGGCCTTACTAGTGTACGATCTGATGGTGTTCACAGTCTGACAGCTAAACACATCCTTAACTCAACAAAATAAAGAAATTTGACTCGCAACGCAATGTTACAGGACCAAACACCAAGTGTTTGTTGGGCAACAGTCAGCCCTCCCGACTGACACTTCAGTGAACTTTCCCCCAGAAGCCTCCATCAGCCTCCATCCCTGCGAGTAAGAGAGGTCGCTGTTTACTGATGGCAATTATGTAATTATGTAATTTGGAGTGAGAAACTTAACTTTGTCACTTCCCAGGCTGCATGGTGGGTCAGGATCCCAATCACAACGCATTACTGCAGCATCCATATGATTATAAGCAGTCAGCGGGGAAAGAGTCTTTGTGTGAAAAGGGCATATATTTAAATAAATATAAACAGCATTGGCCACGATGATTCTCTGAGGAACATTGTTGTGGTTAGGCAAAAAAAGGTGAGGACCCAAATGTTGATTCACAGACAGGTTTAAAAAGCTGGTTTCCATAAATACCTGCATACATGTGGACCAGGACTAGGTCCCTATATTGTTATTTTCTGGGACCTGATATGGAACGACATTATGCAACAGTGTTCCCAGGTGAAATAGCTCTCCCTGACCCTTAAAATGATAAAGAAATGTCTTCACCTTTCAAGTGAATCCATTGAATTTTTGTGAAGAAATCTTTGAGTTCACTCCACTGAGAGACTTTGGCAAGTGCCATTCATGTTTCGCCCCCTGGTTACCATATATACAATAGAGCAGGTTACACTGTAAAGGTAGAGCTTTGATTCCAAGTCTGCTCACATGAGACCTTTAGACCCCAAGGTGACATAAGTGTAAATTCATCTGTAACCGTATTCACACAGCTGACATTGTCCTATGCTCAGGGTTGGAAGCTCATGTCTCACACCGCTGTCTTCCCGCTTGCAACTCGTATAATCACAGGAAATCTGACAGATTGTTATCGCTTCTCCATTGATCAGCGACTGAAAGGTGAAGCTTGATTACATCCAGTGCATTTTGAATCCCATCTAAAATTATGTTGTCCATATGTGACTTGATATTTTAGAATTCATTTTCACCTTTCCTCATATCATATCATATCATATCATATCATATCATATCATATAACACTATCAAACAGTGGTGTTATCTCATAAGTGGTTGAATGCTAACATTAGCTGTTGTCTGAAGGAAGCTAATGAGCTACCAAATATGTTGTTTCTCCTTGAAATAGGACCTGATGTCCCTCCAGACGTTAACGAGCCCGTATCTTTTCAATTGTCATCAATCTTTAAGCGTCGAAATAATGATTTGTCAGATGTAATTTGAGCTTCCCACACTGAGCCTGATGTGAAAGGAAATATGGTCACCATATGAATATGGTCTATTACTTTCATATCACAAAGTCTACATCCTGCTACTTTTTTTAGTGCAATTTCATGAAGAAGTAATAAGTTATTTCTATCGTACCAGACAAGCTAGACAACTATTTGCACTCAAAGTGAGGAGAGGCATGACTCTGGATGCCCTGTCATCTTTGTTGCAGGTTCAAACATCTTTTAAATTACCTTTCATCAACAGCACAGCTTCCCTGTGGCGTTTTGAACCTCAAGTAGCACCATGGAGGGTTCCCATTTGTCTCATGCATTTGCAATTCCATATACACTGCCAATGGTTTGACAGTATTCCACTGATGAGAGGCAGTAATGTGCCAAGATAAGCAGCAAATGAAAATCAGGGCTGGATGTGTTTTATGCAAAAGAAACTGCACTGTCACACTTGTTAGAGCCCAAGGATGCGCACTGTTTCGACGAGTTACGTTAGATGTACGCCAGTTCTGTTTGTTAAAATGAAAACTCCACAGGGCACCTTCAAGAATCCTTTCCGACTGATTTAGATTAATTGACTTTCTTTAATTCTATTTCAAGTTTTCTACTTATTTTATCTCGTTGTTTGCCTGTATGCATGTATTTAAAGGATAAGTTCACCCAAAAATGTAAATTCAGTTATTATCGCCTCACCCTCATGTTAAAGGAAAGGCCCGTGAAATGTTGTCGTTCACAAAACATTTCTGGAGCTTCACAGCAAAACAGCATTGCAGCATTCTCCTGAACAGCTGAAGTACATGGAGACTTGTTTTAAAATGTAAAAAAAATTACTTGAAAAAACAAACCAACACTGAAAAAAAAGGCTCCATGCAGCTCATCCCATGTAATCCAAGTCTCCAGAGGCTCTGAGATCCCAGATTGATTAGAAAAGGTGTGTATAAGCCAAAACTATTTGCGCTGTGCTACTCGCGCAAGTTTTATCGGGGGTTAAACATTTTGAATCGTGTCTACTCGTGCAAGTAATGTGAATAAGAATAACCAACAACATCAGTATAAACCCAAATGAAGGGATTTCTCTGTGATCTCACTGCAATGAATGAATAAGAAGAAAGTCAAAATTAAAAACATCATAATACGGTCTTGTAAAAAGCCTTTGTCAGGTCTGTTGGCCAGATGACCAGCAAACATGCTTGTTCCCTGAATGGAGTTCCGATCGATAAGATCTATGCTGTGCTGTGCTGAGATGTATTTCCAAAAAACTTACCAAGTAGCCTGATATTCTCACTCACTTCCCTCCAAGGCAGCTCCTTATTTGTCCTTTTCTCAGTGAAAGTAGACGTGTTATCGTGCAGCTCTAGGTGTCTGCAAATTGCGTTGCGTTTAGTCTGTAGGCGGCATCAGTGTGCACCCAGTCTCAAGTGGTTACACAAGTCTGACCATGTTTCAATAGTGTTCATAACGTCTTTTCAAATCAATTTGGGATCTCAGGCATTCCATTACACTGGACGAGCTGTATGGAGATTGTTGTACATTTGAAAACAAGTCAACATTTATTTCAGTTGTTTAGAAGGCACTGTTTCACTGTGAAGCTTCAGAAATGTTTTGTGAACCACAAAACTTCAACCGACTTTCCACCAGCATGAAGGTAAGTAGATAATGACTGAATTTTCTTTTTTGGAGAGAACTTATCCTTTAAACTTTTCTATTGGTGTGTTTGTGGAGTGTTCTTCTCAACTACATCACTCTGGTAGATTTTCTAAATCATGTTTGGGTTACATGAACACCTCTTCATCACCTGATCAAAGTCCAGTAATCAGGTCATTTGCCAACATCTGAGCCATTTCTCTCCTCTGAAGAAGGATGAGAGACAGCCAAAAGCTTGGGGAATAGCAAAGTAAGAGGACTTAGGACTGCATTTAGAATATTTACCACATAAATTTCTTGGGGTTTCTTGTTTTGGTAGATCAAAGCTTTCATACATTTTTGGCACACATACATCACAAGCAGTGATAAGATACTGTTTATTTTTCACCATATGAAAATACTCTAAGGACTCTCACAGGCCATGATGAAAATGCATTTTTTTCATAGTTGGTTTTGGGCTGCCCTGGCTGCAGGTTAAAACAGCATCCACCGCGTCTCTCGGGCCGGATCAAAAGCCTGTCTGGAAACTGACGACGTTGAAAAGCAGCCTGTCGTCTCTGCTGGCTTTTGTGTCCAGTTGAATCTGTAAGATTTAAGCAACACGCACCTGGGTTGATCAATACTGATGTGCTTACTAGATTAGAATCAGAGCACAATACGGTGTGTATGTGTGTGTGTGTATGTGTGTGTGTGTGTGTTTGTGTGTGTGTGTGTGTGTGTGTGTGTGTTGTGTGTGTGTGCCTGTGTGAGAGAGAGGCAGACAAAGCAAGAGGGAGGAAGTGAGAGGGTGAAATAGAGGCACTTGTGTGGTACTCGGCAAATATGCTGCAAAGTTTTTCGGTGCATCAGTGGAGGTGAGTGCGTGGGTGGATGACGGCGTACATCTTCTCCTCCACTGCCACTGAAAACGGATTCTGCGTGCGTGAGTCTGACTAGATCTGAGAACTAGTCAGAGAGGCTACAGGCGATCTCTATGGCTCTCCACAACCGTAGCTAATTCCCTTCCCTTTCCAACCACACACACACACACACACACTGTGCTTAGCCTATATTCAATATACTCAGCAGACGCAGCACAGGTAACATTTCAACACTCATGCCAATTATCATGCCATGGTAGCGGAAATTGCCATTTGAAGCATTAGCTAAGTCTTTGTGAGGGTGTGTATTGTGTAACGGAGACCACGTGCGTGTGCTGATTGCAAACCGCAGCCCACCAGTCAGTCGATACAGTTAAGCTGCGACCAGTCACAGGATCAAATAGTAATTATAGGCTTAAGACTGAGCCTTAACAGCACGTGGAGACTCACACTGCACCCCACAAGCACACACATTTGTAGGCTCAAACAAGAAGAAACAAGGCAGGGAATTAATGAACTTTTGAATGTAGAGGTTTATTTTTCCACCTATTTTTTATGTGGGTCAGAAGCATAATGCTAAATACTTTTGCCCCGGAGAGCTCCGTTCTAATGCTGCTAAATATAAGCCTCTCGAACAGAATGGGAAGGCGAAGCGAGGGCACTCTTTGAGAGGAGAGACAGTGAAAAGTTCAAACACCAAACAAGAGGGGAAGGAGGAGGAGGGGGAGGAGGAGGAGGGAGGAACACAGGTTGAGGAACAAAGGTTGTGTGAAACAGATGAGGGACCAAAGCAAAAACAGAAGTTATACAAAGAGAGGAGAGGAGCGAAAGGACTAAGAGAGAAGGCGAGGAAAGTGGGAACAAGGGAGTCCGTCCAATGCCAAGTTTGTTTGCAGCTGTCGGTTTAAAGCTCAGGAAGAGTTTTCATGCATAATACAACTCCGTGTGACAGAGAGATGGGGATTTGGGTGATCCACGGAGGCATGACCACATCATCCAGTCATGCCAGAGTTTATTAAGTGAGAGCTCTCAATATGTGAAAAAAAAAAAAAAAAAAAAAGGCATTGTGCTGTCGTTGCTGTCAAATCTTCAAAAGCAGATGCCGGATGTGGTCAAAGGCACATTGTGTTGGGACATTTCACAGTCTAAATCCGCTCCGGCCTCAGTGAGAGGAGATGAGGAGGCACAATAGTCTGAGTTGAAGAGGGCAAGTGACAGAAGAAAAGCAGATCAGATTTGAATAACTGCAGAATGCTAAAACGGCTATTTTTGATATTTTTGCCTTCCAGAGGTCAAAGGTCAGGTTGAGGTTACGAAAAAATTTGAGACTAAACAGGGCTCTGTTTCAAGAAATGTTTATTCATTGTTTGATGGTTCGTCTTTTTCCTTCAGATAACTAGACAAACAGATTCCCTGAGGTGAGTCTGACATATTGCTAGAAGCTAATGGAGTTAAAAGCAGGCGTTATTAGAGATGCAACAATATGTACTTCACTTTTCTTAACACATGCATTGATACCTGAGGATACTGCACAGACTTCTGTAGCAGTCCTTAGTTGATTGTTACGGTGTGAATCGGTTAGTCCAGGTAGTTGCATCAGTTCATATCAGACTCTTGTTCTCTCTGTTCAAAGATCACTAATCATACATTCCACTGTTTTAAAAGGCGTCATGTAAACAACACATTCCATTCATTTATTCTGAATGTAGCTTTTTTCCCATTAAAATATGCTAATATTATTCTGTTTTTAGGCGCATTCTTTTGACACCTATTGTGTGCATTCAGAATTTGCATCTCAAATAGGGTTTTTCCGGCTTCTTGCCCACAGTTTGCAAGGGACGTAGAGATGTATGCACAAAAGAAAAGAAACACATGTACTTTTAAAGATTACGAAAGACTTGGTTTATGGATATGTACAGGTGTTGCAGCGCTTGCCTTTCCCTGAAGGCGGTTGAGCAAGTGAAAAAGGCAGCTGTAGCATTTGAAGAGAGATATCAGTGGAGTAATCATTTTCATTAGACATGTAAACGGCTTAGAAGGATTCTTCTCTTTGTCAGAATAAGCACAAAAAAGACTATTTTTCAGTGCATGGCAATGTAAACAAAGGTGTTTTTGAATTTGAGTGCCCTACCGCGTCAGGGAGCGTGTTTGTTTTTCATGTCTGAATCCGACTTGAGCCCGAAGCAGTTAATGTTGGCTGAAGCACTGAGTTTGTGTTACTCTGTCACGCAGTTGTTACTATGGTTACAACTTGCCTATTATCCCTGATTACAGACGTGAAGTACAGAATACAGTTTAAAAAATAGACATTTTTAAAAATGCATATTATTTTACATCTGTGATGTGACCTAAGCAGAACCTGGGCATCATTTCGAAGTCTTGGGGGGGTTGGGGGTCAAGAATCGTTGCTCTAGATTGAATTCCTGTATCAAGTTCACCAAAGTTAAACTCGCTCCCGTTCATTTCCCCCCCTGCTGATTGGGCTATTGTCATTGTTATGAATTTTCCAAAATGTGTTGTCGGTGAGCTTTCGTAGATTTTGCTTTTCAGGCATACTTTCTCTCTAACCACAAGGCTACACTTCCAGCTGTAGGAACAACCAGCAGAATTAGAAAAAAAGGTCTTATTTCTTGATTACACCTCAGGATTAAAATGGAATTGTCAATCTAACTGCAGCCAGCAACACTCCCCCTCTCAGTCATAATCACTTGGATGTGGCAATTAGTTTCCTTCTTTACTCCTTGCTTATGTGTATCCTCGCGTACATGCTGGGAGGCTGTAGGTAAGCCCTGTTGTTAGCATAGCTCCCCTGTATTAGATGGCTCCCATCATGTTCCCTGACTGCTCCATTGTTATGCTAATATTCAGCAAATTATGTTCAGAAAATCCGGGCTTTCCTGTTCTCATTCTACGCCTTTCTCTATTCTATATTTACCTCCTATTGTCATTGTAATCAGAGTTGTCATCTTTGACAGGCGACATCGCACACCAACGCACGTAGACACACATACACTCACACATAGTGCACTTTAAATTAAGCTGAAGTAAGTGTGTTCATAGATCATCGTTTTGATCATTCGCGCAGTCATCCTTTTCTCCTGGCATTTTCGAGTCGATTGCAATTGTCATCGTTCTTGTATTTTATCACACATGCCAGGAAAGAGCACCCACACATATGCACAGACTTCTTACACAAACATCAGCCCCAATGCTCATATGCAAATTGTTCGGGCGTTTGCATACTGTTAAGCCTCTGGACGATCTTTTATGAATAATGCAGTCATGATGACAGACAGAAGAGGATTGGGGCGAGCCACCGAGCGGGAGAAACTCTCCTTTCGTTCTCTGTTCCAAGCGGTGGATTCACAATCCATTGTTTGATCCATCAGATGATTTCCCCGTCAGAAAAGGCAAAAGTTATTTTAGCGGTGCTGTGAAAAGTTAGTCAGTACAAATACTGTTATTGACACTGCAGTTTAGCACATTTATGCTTACTCTGCTGCAGAGTTTACATGTTTGGGCATGATGGACCACAAACCAGAGGGTATCTCATGCATTTCATCCAGTAACATCCAGTAACATTCAACAGTAACATAACGACATAATGACAAAATACCATTTCATTTTGTGCATGACTGCTCAATGAACTACATTGTCTCGCTCACTATACATCACTAACACCAGCATGGCCGTCACATTGGCACAGTTAAAGGATTTAAACGACTCGATTAGTGTTGGAGGGTTTTTTTGTGTCACATAGGGACGGGGATTTTGAAAACAGTAATGCCAGATAGTGGAAGGAAGAGGGGAACGCCGCCTGAAATGGTGCCCGGTGACGGCTTTATACCAACAGTGTACATCCGGTGAGCCAGACTAGCTAGCCTCCTATCCATGAGTAGTGATAACAGTAGAACATGAAACTGCTCACAACAAGGTCTGTGGATTATCTTGAGTGACTGAGTACCATCTAGGTCCATTATATTCTAGAGAAGGAAGACATCTCTACGACTGATATCTCCTCAACTCACACTGAAACAATATAGAAAGATAATGAGCGCGACAGGTAATATGAAAATGATGTGCTTTTGATTTTGGGGTGAACTGCCCCTTTAAATGCACCTTGTTCTCAGTCACTGTAAGAGAAATGTGAGGAAATGGGACTCTCGTGAATGCCTGCATCAGTGTCTTACTGTTATTATACTCATCTAATCCTAACCATCCTAACAAAAGGGCCAAGTTTGATGGTATAATTAGTTTTGCGATTGACTGTCACCAACTGTCCGTCTCCGTCTGTCCGTCCGTCCATGTGTTGCTCTTCCTCTGTGCAAACGAGAGACGGAGAGAAAGGCAGACGGGCAGATCAGCGCTGCAGCAGTCGTGCCCATGAGACACAGCAGTGACAAAAGGGCAGGGATAATAAGGGATAATCATGGCTTTATCCTGTCCCTGCCAATCACACTGGGTAGAGGATTGAGAGACGAAGACAGCAGGCCATGTAGCCCCATGTCCCTGCGCCTGACCAGCTATACACTCCCATTGTGATAGCCTGTAAGACACGCTCTATCCCGTAGATGAGAACCCTAATCCAGCTGCACTCTAACGCTGGCAGATTAGCTGCAAGGTCCCTTCCCACACTGATCCAGGATCCCTCTGTTTCTCCTGAGCGGGGAGGACGGGCTGGTGGATCGAAGAATTTATTGGAAGAAAAGGAGAATATGAGGAGGTGGAGTGAAGAAGAGTGCAGGGACAGGTGGGGGGAGGGGAAATGCTATGAAAAGCAAGTAGGAAAGCAGGGAGAAGGCGAATGGGGTCATACCTCAAACCTCGCCGAGTACAAACAGGATTTGAATTGTGTGAGAAAGGGAGAGTTAGAAGGAGGCCAGAAAGGATGATTTATATTTGAATCAGGAAAGGAAAAAAAAAAAGGAAGATGTTTCTGGTAGCCTAGTTTCTCCTCCACAAAGACCTGGGAAAGCTGCCCAGCCATTAGCGAATGAAAGCAGGGTGAGACAGAGAGAAGAGATGGATGGAGAGAGTGTGGGTGATGATGAAGCTGAAGCAGCTAAATTGTCATGGTTACCATCGCTGGTGTGTGAGAAGGCTGCCTGCGAACACGAGTGTGTGTGTGTTTAAAGTAGAGCACTGGGCTCGCAATGTCAACAAATGTCATGTGATATTTGCAGAAGCTTTATGTAGACTCAAGAAGGTTTTCAGTGTTCCTTTTCACAATAACAACCGAAGAGCCGCTTTCAGCCTGCGTTGCATCATTTTCAGAAGGTGTGTACGAGTAAAGCACTTCCGCCGAAGCACACATCATACATCCGTGAACGGATTCAACACTGCGACAGAGATGATTCACTGAGAAACACTTTGCGCGTAAGCGCGTATCTAAATTTAGTGTTTTTTCTCACAATACCTCGGAGCTGTTAATGATGAGCGAAGAATCCCGAACACATCTGCAATGAATACATGCATACGCGTGTAGCGTAGATCTCCACACTCCGCCTTGAGCTTAGGTTGCTTTTTATATGTTGTGACGCCAATCAGGAATTTGCTGCTGCGTCACTTGTCCCCGTTCTGATTGCTGTTGGCATTAATCATAGAACATGCTGTGAGTATATTATACTCTTCTAAGACAGTATGGATCTCTGTATACATTCCTGTGGTCAACTGTGGTTTGATGTATATTTTCTTGTGGTGGTGGAATCAGCCTCCAGATACATCTTCCATCACCGTTCCTGTCAGTATAGTCAGAGCTCATACATGTTTTTTTCTGAAGCGCCCTAATGTGATGTGATCAACTTCTTTCTTCACATTTTCCCTCCTTTGGATCCCGATCGTCAGCTTTCGTCAAGCACGACTCCACAAACTCACAAAAGCATTGTTCGGAGTCATGCCCACAAAGATAAAGAGCGCCCTACAATCGGCTGTCATGGTGTCACAATAGGTAGAAAAACCATAGAAAACCAATTAAGACCCACTCAACCTCAAGAGCTTCCCCCATCACTCTCTCACAAACACCTCTACGTCTCTGTGCCACCTCTGTTCCCACCGGCATCCTTTCAACTTATCGCATATAGTTGTCAGAGGTGAAAAACTCCAGAGCTGCAACCCTCTTGATGAAACTACAGTACAGCCACGCACTCAACAAAGGTTACGTGATCTCTGCTCTCTGAGGCAGGAGAAGACAGAAGAAGAATGACTGACAGTTTGTGTCAGTCATTCTTCATCTTTTCATCTGCTCCGCCATCTTCTCTTACTTTCTCCTACCTTTTTTTCTGTTCTCCGTCATCTCTCTGTCTCTGCCGGTGTTTACGCAACAAAGGTCTGCCTGTATCTTAATCATACCACCTCCTCTGACTAGTTGAGATTTCTCTGACTGTTCAAGGATGAAATAAACGCGGCCTCAAAAAACAGAGCGATTGCCTCCAGAACGCAGTCAACATCTGCTCAAAAACTAATTGGCTGCCAAGTGATTTTCGCTTTGCTCCAGTATCTTTCCAGTGGAGTATAAAACTTTCTCTTCCACTAAGACTCGGTTAAGAAATTACAGTTTGAAAGTTAACACTGAATCCGATTTGCAGGTTGTAAGCAGTTGTTTGTAAAAACACATTTCTCTGTTTGTGAGCACCTTGTCGCACATATTCTCAGCCTCTGTTAAAAAACTGAAACATCCTGTAACTGGATGCATTTTTTAATATTCCTAACTAGGAAGAACCATCTGCTTTAAAGGGATTGTAAAGAGAAGTAACGCAAAAGTCAGCCTTCATCACCACTAGTTCTTTGCTGTAGGTTTGATGTGTCTGGGCCCTAATGGTATGAATTTAAACGGTACCTCCACCAGTTTTAGACATTATAGTGTGTTGATAGTTCTTGAGGAGTACTTCTGCTTATGTGAAAAAAGTAGTATAGAGGCTTCTGTGGGTCCAGAGGAAGCTGCATGTAATCTGATTAACTGCCACCAATGATGTCACTCAGTTTGCATTTTGGGTATTGTAGGCACCAGGTTTTTGACAGGCAGTCCTCTGGTCTGCATTGTTCTCTGTTAACACTGTCGAACTCGTAATGGCACGAGCGATGTCGACTTTTTTCCACAGATTCTTTTTCCTTTTCAAAAATTGGTTCATACGTTACCCAAAATGCAACATAGCCAATGCATGCAATCACTTACATGCAGCTTCCTCTGGAACACAAAAGGCTTTATACTACTTTTTCACATATTCAGTAGTTCTCTCCAAGACATGTTAACACACTTTAATGTGTAAAATTGGCGGAGTTACCCTTTAAATGATAATGCAGCTGTCACCACCCAAGACAACTGCGATTGGTTAAAAGAAATACGCATGAACCAGAAGATTCTTTTTCCCCTACAGCAAAATGATAATGTGTGCAGCCAGACCTTTGTTTGGACTGACAGACTTGAAGGCTGCTGCACTATTGTTAGATGAAGATTTAATTCCAGTTTCCACCATAATGGCTGACACATTCAATCAATTACTTGAGTTTAGATGAGTTGAAAGAAAAAATGGAGGGTGCCACACTCTGAGCCGTGCTGTTTACGCCTTCACGGTGATATCAAAGAAGTGCAGAGAAAACTTGCATTACAATTATTCAGTGCTTCATTCTGTTTTGCCACTGCTGCTTCAAAATGCCCTTTCAGATCGACCTGCTGAAAAAGGGCAGGCCTGAATGATTGGGCTTGATGACACACAAAGAGGTAGCAGCAGACACCTCAGCATTGATAGGAGTGTCATTTTGCTGTGAGCTACATGCTGGCGTCTCAAAAAATATCCACCGAACCTTGAAAAGTCTCCCTCACTTTACAGGCAGACTAGTGCAGTTGAAAAATCTGATGTGTTTTCAATTTGTGTACTTTCACTCCTTTTGTTTTACAAGTATTGTGCTTGTGTGTTTCTTGATACTTTTAAAACAATGACGAGAAAAAGACATCAGCGGTTGCTGTATTGTGAATGTCAGATGGGAGTTACTGTAGTTGCTTTGACGTCTTGCTGCTGTTTGACAGAAATTCTGCCGAAATCAGGCTGTAGAGAGAGAGCCACACTGATGATTTATAAAGGATGATTAATGATGGAAAATATCCAAGCAAAAAGATGAACAGACACCAACTGCTCTCCAGCTGGGAGATGTGTTTGCAGTTAATTCGCTTTGTATAGTCTCATGAATACATGAATTAACAACTCTGTTAAATGCCACAATCATATAAACACAAGCAAAATAGCCGTCACAAACATACCTCAGTCTGAAAAGACCACCCTATACTTGGCTCAATGGTTGTGTGCTTTGTGCTAACTTTAGCGTCTGAGTGAGTCTGTTGCTACCATTTGGTCTGTTATTTGGCTCAGGGGCAGTGTGCTTTGTGCTACTTTGTTAGCAGCCGAACAACAGTCTGTCTCTGCTGCTGCCACTCACTCGTTCTTTGGCTCAGGGACTGTTTGAAATTGTCAATGTCATGAATCAATAACAAATGTAAAGAACTGACACATTCTCATCAGAAGATTTGAAATGTTTTTGAAATAATTTTTTATGAGGGGTGTACAAAAGGCACTTTAACAGCTCAGAAGATAAAAGTTTGCAGTCCAGCCTTCATTCTCTCTGTTAAATTTCCAAACACAGAAAAGTAAACACAGATCCACCATGAAAACATCTGTTAAATTTCCCCAAGCTTTGTGCTAGCATTAGTGAAAGGCCAAGATTGTAGCTTTTGTGTATTCGTAGCATGGACATTGATTACTGTACAGAGACTTCTCGGTTAGAAGCTGCTGGATAGTGCCATGGTTACATCAAAGCCTGTTGCTATCAATGCATTTGTTAGTTCTTTCTATCGCAGACCTTTTATTGAGACCAAAGTGGATGTTCAGTGGAGCAGCAGGAAGCAACCTTTCAGTGAGATCAGTATGAAAAGGGATTAGTACTGACTCTAGATGCTCCTGAATACATGGCTGTGGGAGAATTGTGGCAACACAGTGGGAGCCCTTCCCCATCGAACGTCAGAGTGAACACGTTAGCTTGGGAGTGGTAAAAAAAATTAAAGTAATTGAGCGAATGATGAAAGAAATTACATGGCAACTGCTTCCTTAATGGGGACGTAGACTTCATTCTCCATCTTACAAAGAAACAGGGAGAGAACGTGCAAGAGAAGAAGAAACAAGACCGTTCAGTGTCCAATGGTGTTATCTGGAGCTGCTGCTTTACACGACACAACACTGGCTGTACAGCTACAAACAGCACTGTTGTCATATCAAAATGAATAATTCATTACCTCAAATGCAAAACCTAAAATGGATGTTTCAACAAGTTTGGGCCAACACCAGGAGCTTCTATATTATTAACAAGCATGTGCAGATGTGCACATCACAAACATCTCTCCCTCTCTGTTTCTACACTCCCCTCAGTCTCTACGATTTTGTTTGAAGTCCCCTTTAAGGAATAATGAAGGAAGTCGGGCTCCATGCTGTCAAAAATATGGCATGAAAAGTATGAAAGTCAGCGTTACTAAACCTGTAAAGGAAAGTATAAGCTGGAGATGGATTAGCTCAACGAGCTGATGTTGTAAGATGCCTAGATTTTACTTCTAAACATACCTTTCTATGTGCCTTAATTAGTTAGTGATCATTTTTAAACATATCAGAATAATTGGTATAATATTATAGATGGCAAAAAGCTCTTAATTCCAGTTTACTCAAATTACAGTTCTTTCCGCAGTTACATTTAATTAATTGTGAGAATGGCTTCAGTCTTCAGTGCCATGAGGACAAATTGATTTGACCGCAGAATTACATTTTAATTCTGCTTTTCACTATCGCTACCTTTTTGTTTTGTTCATTGTGAATGTACATACGTATGCATGTGCTGCAGCCATTTAGCACACATTGTAGTGCAAAGAGGTCTTCTACTTTGAGGTAATGCTTGTGACAACTCTTAAACTGTCTTAAAGGGGACATATAATGCTCATTTTCAGGGTTATAATTTAATTATGCGTTACAGCTAGAACAGGTTTGTATGCTTTAATGCTCAAAAATCAGTTTTCTTATATCATCCAGTGATGCAGCTATTCTCCTGAGTAAGCAGGAATAAAGAAGATTTGCTTAATCAGTTATTACGTGCCAAACTAGCTGCCAGGCATAAATTAGGCAGATGTATGATGTCACCAAGTCACAGAATTAAAGGCAGGACTACTGACGAGTCGTTTCAGGGGCAGTGTTTTCAGAGAGGCGCTTCTGTTGGTTTCTGACTTTGACCTTTTAAGCATTCTAGATCTTTTACATGCAGAATGACAAATATAAAACACTGAAGGAAAAAATACAAATAGCATAATATGTCTCCTTTAATACATGCGTCTCCTGCTTTAAGGCAACTCACTTAAAGGTCCAGTCTTTAGAAATTAGCTGCATTATTTGGTGAGATTGCAGATTGCCGTCAACTGGATACCCCTCACCTCGTCCTCCCTTTCGAAACATGTAGGAGAACCTGCACAGCCGCTAAAAACAGAAAAAACATAAACGAGAAAGTCTCTATCTTAAGGCAGCATTTGATTTGTCCATTCTGGGCTACTGTAAAAGCAGGTCAGACCTCCTGAAGGTGTAAAAATCACAGGTTTTTAGGAAACAAAAACCACCATGGTTTATTAAATGTAGGTTATTATACACTAACATGATTTGGATATCATATCATTATATTATATTTCTGCATCTCCCTCAGTCCTACACATTTAAAGTGGGAAACTGCCTTGGGGTTGCTAAAAAAAGAAAAAAAGGAAGAAACTTGTTTTGGCCACATTGCAAAGACAGCTGTTGAAGCCAGTTTGGCGCTCAAAATGATCCTTTGATAGTTTTGATTATGTTACAATCAACCTCTTTTCTTTACTGTTGTTATCTCAGTTTCACAGTGATTATTCGCCAACAACACCATTTACAAGTGTCTTATGCCTTCTGCCCCCTTTGGCTGCGAGCTGACTGTCATCAGTGGCTGCCGTCTCCTCCACTCACTCCTCCTCTTCTCCCCCACACTCACTTCACCAGAGCGTCTCCCAGAAAAACATGAGGACAGTAACAGTTTAGTCAAGACTCTTGAGTTTGACATGAGTCAGGATGAGAGAGCGCACGTCAACTTTACGTTAAAGTGAATCTACATAGTTTTCTGTTGTAGAAACATTTCGTCATGTTTGAATGTTGTCATGGTCTTGTTCCCTGAGTAAATGACCGCCTCAGTACAGGCCATTTAATGCACTAAAAATGGAATTGAAAATAAATGTAGGCCTTTAATTGATTAATAAAATGTGACATAAATAGATATTAGCTTTAATTTCCGTCTGTGAGTTATTGCTATTTATTGTATTTCTGTATTTCTTTTTTTCCTTTTCTTAATCCATTTCTGCGGCATTATGTAAATACAGAAATTTTAAAAAGTGATGCATACATTTATTTTCAATGTTAATTTTGGCATATTCATGTATTTATTGAGCTATTTATTTATATATTTATTTTTTACTTTGGCAGGTTCAGTCCATTATGAAACCATTAGTTTCATAACCTACCTTTGTAGTTCTCTCACAGTTGAATGGATTGTGACCATGAGCAGAGCACTGAAATGTACATACACTTTCTGTGTGCAGGCAGTGTTCTCGCAGCATTATCCCACTGTAAAGTGCATGCAAGGCCAACACATACTGCATTAACATCTCAAACTCAAATCTCGCTCTGAAGCAATGGCAGGGTGAAGGTGTGAAATTGTATGAGTCCCTGCCCAGTAGAAGACTGACCCAAGCACATGGTCTTAATAAAAACTTTGGGATTGGCTTTGCAGGATGTAGCACTGCAAGCTCCAGGCTGAGTGCACATTGCTTTTTAATAATTTGTGTTTTTGACCTCACACCTATGTGCATGGAAAATTATAGTCTGCCTTGGACAGTTATATGAGAAATGTTCCGCTGTGATGCCTCTAGGAAGTCAGATGGGCAAAGACATTGTACACAGCGTGTTGTGTTGACATGAGGTGAATTTATTGTTTTGAGATGTTTAAAAGAATCTTTTATTAGTAATCAGACAAGTTTGGTTAGGTTTTGGCAACAATGCTGTCTGGGTAGGTTTAAGGAGAGATTGTGGTTTGGATTGACACCAAATGAGAGCCAATGACAACGAATATAAGGTACACAACACACACAGGATGTAAGGTGCCACCCCGGATGAAATATCTAGTTTTTAGGAATTCTCCTCCAAGAAAAGGCTGAAGAAAGTGATGTTGACATAATAAACACCACCTAATGTTAACATACTGTATATCCAACCTAGTACCTGATTCATGTGGTTATTTCTAAGGCTTTCATTTGTAGCATTGGTGGGAGCACGGAGTCATTTTCATCACAGGCAGTGGTTGATGTGATTTCGGAGCAGCCTGGAGGTAAAAATGTGCTACACATAATCCAGCTGTCTAATCTTCGGCGCCCACCAGCTCTGCAACGGTGCCTGCAGCTGGGTAGCGAACCTCCACCAGCTCTGGGGATAATGATTTATGGTTGACCCTTCACACTAACGTCCCTGCAGGAATGACGGAAGCGTAGTCAAACCTGTGTGTGTGCCTGGTGGGGAGAATCTTCAAGCAGGCCCAATATAAGAGAAGCTGAGTCTTGTATTCACGTGGTTTTTGAAGAATTTGAGGCCAATGTATGATTGTGCTCACGTGCAGTAGCATTAAATTGTACACATTTTTCTGTCTTTAGTTGAGTTTTATTGCTCTCCGGCAGGTTTGCTGAGCTATTGCAGTGGATACTCTTTCATTTTTATTAGACACGATCCTCCTAACTTAAAGCTGTCCTCTTCATGTGACTCGTCTGTCTTTCCTTGCTTTTAAGGCTATATGTCATCCATCCTCAGGAAAGAACCCCAAAAAATCACTCATACACGGTTTGTTTGGTTCTTTCATAGTTAATGATCCAATAAGCCTATAAAAGGACCTTGTAGAACTTGAGCGAGGGAACAGCAAAAACAACCACACAGCCTTCAAATCGTGATATGTCGTCCTAAATACCTGAGAACCTTGTCAGCCCAGCACACATTACTTCAGGGCTGGTTAGTTTGGCAGGTCATGTCATACTCCAAAGAAGAAATAATTTCTGTTGACATACAAGCTCCTCAACTCTCACCAAACCCTCCATCAGTGGCTCTCGGTCCATAACGTCAGGGTAAACCTCAGCCTTCCCCCCGTCACACCGAGCGCACTGAGCTTTGGAGCATTAGTGTCGTCCCACACTGCTGGCTCTGGGCCATGCATATTGTATGAGCGTGTAACCTACATCTATCCATGCTTCTGTCAGCGGGGGTCCCCTGATCAGACAGCTTCAGTATGCAGGGTGTAATGGTGTCCAGGGACGTGTTACTTGGTGTTATGTCAATTTATTCCGCCTGTCAAAAGAGATCAATGTCCTGCTGATTTGACTTAAACTCTTAAAACGGCTTCTCAAACGTCTGCCAGAGGCTCGGGGTGTGTGCTCTTTAAACGGGTGTTCAAAATGCATTAAGGCTATAACGATAATGGAGGTTTTATTGAGGTGTGATAAAGGTGGGGTAAAATATTTGCTAATATATTCAAAACATTCCGTGAAAAGTAGTATAAGATGTGTTTGATTCATGTCATCTGCCAAAGCCAATCCTCCCTTTTGAGGTTATAAGCCCACATGACATTATTAATCAAAGTACAGTCATGGTTTTATGGAGGCGCAGGAAAAAAAAAAGAGAAGCAGCGAAAAAGAAGATCTATGAGACACTGAGGTCGACAAACTCCCACTGATGAGAATGAGTGAGCGGATGGGATGTGTTAATGTTGGGATTTAGTAAAGCAGCATAAAATCAGCCAAATGGTGAGGGAAGTAAGAAAAAAGCAGGCTGGCCAAGGAGAACTGTAATCGTCACATGGCTGAGGGAGGAACACTCATGAATAATTTTTCTGTGCACCATATTTATTGACACAATATTCAGTGAAGAAGATCAATCCTTAACAACAAAATCTGTCTCTCTTTCTGTCCTAGATTCTGATCGGGGAAGTGACCAGTTTCTTTGTGAAGAGCGAGGGGGCTCAGGAGAAGACCATAGTGACCGCTGACTGCTGTTATTTCAACCCTCTCCTCCGAAGGATCGTACGTTTTCTGGGTCAGTAATAGTCCTCAAGATCACAATTTCTTTGGCTCTCACTAAATCACATGCTGTATCAAACAGGTGGATGCAGTCACCGTGACATGACATCACCCATTGGTTTGTGGACTAGTGTGGCTGAGAGTCATCAACAACAACATTACGTTTTTATATCTTGTTTATTATTTTGACTACAGGGGTGTGTTGAAGAGCAGCTCCTGTCTTACGGCAACACTGAGAGGACACACTACCACAAATTCAGAAACACTAATTACCCATCGTCAATCATGATTTTTTACTGTGGACATGAAATCGCCCAACCCTAGTCTGACTCCCTTTTAAGAGTCTTTTAGTGCGACCAAACACTGAATAAGACATTATAGGGTGATCACAATGTCACAATGAATTTTCATAAACTCAAAAAATAGGGGCAACACCCAAAACTAAGCTCAGCTCATTAGCAATTTGTGAATCACGCGGTAGCCCCAGCCAATCAGGCAGTGTTGACAAGACTTTGAATAAACCATAGAGATCATAAACTTATTAGTAAACTGTTTGCTGAGGTGATTAATCAAGTGAGAAGTACAGGTTTGCTTATATCCTTCTATTCAATCGGGCTTTACCTTGGAACCTGGAGAGGCGCCCCTTGCTGGACATTAGAAAGAATACAGGTTTAAGGCACTTCACGTTGACTTTTCAGACCCTGAGGCTACTTCCTTTAAAGTCTATGGACTAAATAGAGACATTGTACTCTGGGACCAAGGCTCATTAAGACTTACACTGGTGCTCCTCTGTCATAAGGCCGGAAAGAGCCCTCTTCCTTAGTTTAGGTCTCCTGTGGACTAATTTTGCCTGCCCTTCTCTTCATGTCCTGCTCTGTTGATGTTCTTTGATGTTTTTCATCATCTCTGTTTATCAAAGTTATGAGTCTTTTAGAATGATGGACTTTAGATATGAAGCATAAAAGCAAAGGCTACGTCTCTCTGGCCTTTCCCTCCCACACAGGCACCAGTCAGCCCAACCATTTACTTCCCATCTAAGTGCTTGTTTTTTGACTCCTACCAGTCTCACTGATTCACTTACTCTGAGCTTCCGTACACACACCCTTTCTGTCTCTCAGTTTGTCCCTCTTTTTTTGTTCCTCAGGTGTCTACTCCTTCGGCCTCTTCACCACCACCATCTTTGCCAACGCAGGTCAAGTTGTGACAGGAAACCAGACGCCTCACTTCCTGTCCGCCTGCCGGCCAAACTACACAGCTCTGGGCTGCCAGTCTCCGCTGCAGTACATCGCAGAGCGCAGAGCCTGCACAGGAAACCCATACCTGGTGGTGTCTGCCCGAAAATCCTTCCCCTCCAAGGACGCAGCGCTCAGCTTTTATTCAGCCATCTACACAGTGGTAGGGAACTTTATTAAGGAACCTTGTGAAAGAGACACACGGGTAGTTGTGGGACGTAATGACGGTGTGCTGGTAAAACAGGTTGTGTGTTGATCAAAGCACAACACACAACCTTGCAGTCTAAGTCTACTGTAAGTTCTTCAGACTTATCAGACCTTTACAAAAGTTGCCTGACTAGAAAGTAGTGCTAAAGTTTCTGTCAACATGTTACAATCTTCTCTGGATCTTTAGTGGAATAATGTATAATAATATTATTGGACATTATTTCAAAATGAAGAAACATGTTGGGTGATTTTTACTGACTCAACACTTCTCGCGTCTCAACTGGCTAATTTCTGATTGGTCAGTTTATGTAGCCTGAAGGCCCGGACGCAACAGGCAAACAGTCAGCCTGAAGGCATCGCCGGGGCATCAGTTTATGTTTGTGTCATTCGTTCTTGTCGGCAGCTTTTTCGTTAGTTGAGTATGTAGAATGCTTGGCGGCTTGGTGGTGAGAGAAATCACTGTGATTGGCGATTCAGGTATGCGGATCAGTGCATGAGAAGAAAAGCATCAGAAAAAAAGTCAAAAAACCCTTGTGCTTGTCGCTGTTGTATCCATGATTTCACCCATTCACACAGTTTCTACCTATTTTTCTCCTCTGCCTCTTCGCTGGTGCCAGGTGCTACTTTTCATCAGACACATTCTCGATTGGAAGTGGCTATATTAGTAAGAGTGGTTTAAAAACATTGCTGCGGTTTGTATATCGGCACAGAGGTATTTCCTGTGAGTCGAGATTGTTAACCGTTGGCTGTCGTCTGTGCGCTGTGTTCAGTACAACTTTTTGACCTGAACATAGGAGACATGAGGCGTCACAGCAGTCAGTCTGCAGGGGAAAAAAAACAATCTTGGAGCGTTTGTTCTCTTTTTAATTACAGTGCCATGTTCCTGTTATTTTTTTTGGAAGCATTAAACCAGTCAAGGCAGTCCTTTCATGCTGCTTTTTATTTGTACCCCATCAAATCCTCCAGATGCTCTAAAATCGCTGCAGAGTGCGGCCTCTTGTGGCTTTTTCAAGCTGTTCAGCCCATTAAGCCATTCGAGCTGTAGCACCGTTTGAATGATCTCAACTGGCTGACTGTAGACCTGTGGAGTCAACACCTGGTTCAGCTCGCCGTGAACAGATAATATGCTATTTTATTTATGTCAGACACTTCTCTGTCATCCAGATGTACGTGACCCTGGTGTTCCGGACCAAAGGGACTCGTCTGACCAAGCCCACCCTGTGCCTGGTGCTGCTGTCTCTGGCCGTGCTGGTGGGGGTGATAAGGGTTACCGAACACAGAAACCACTGGAATGATGTCGTGGCTGGGTTTATCACCGGAGGGGCCATCGCTGCCTTCCTGGTGAGAATGAGAGGACAGAGGAAAGGGAGATAGGGGGAGGGAGAGGAGGGTGGAAGAAGAGATGGATTCAGGGATCACAAAAGGGTGAAGGAGAATGGATGGATAGATGGAAATGGTCGAAAGACAAGCGTGAAAGTCTAGAGGATACTGCACTCTGCCCTTTCATCATCTTCAGGGAAAGTGAATATCAACACACAAAACGTGATCTGTCACCTTTCTGGTCAGTTTTTACGAGTATGTTAAGAAAGTAAGATTTATTTTGATTATCAACAATCCATAGTTATTAGTAATTAAATATCTGCTTTGATAATACATTCATTTAGAATTTTATACATTTAAATCGAATCAGATTAATTTCACTGGAGTCAACATAATTCACAGCTTCTCTTTAGTCAGCTTTAGCAGAAGCTTAGCTTAGTTTTTCGCTCCATCCTGTTTAATTTAGCTGCTGTATTGTGTCATGTAGAAATGCTAACTGATGATTCTGGTTATTTAGATGTATTGTTTTTCAGTCACAGGGAAAAATCTGTCATGAAATAGTTCAGTCCCGGCTATCTCACTCTTTGGATTTAGCTTGATATGCTGAGAGTAGTTTACACAGAGGTCCAAACCATAGAGCGGTAGTTTTGGTGATGTAATCATTTTTAAATAGCACAACAGACACCAAAACTATCTCAACTTTGACCAAATACGTGGGTTAGTCGTGTTTTGCCTTTGTAGGATAGGATGGTATGATAAAGGGAAAAGGGAAAGATTGAATCGGTGAAGAATTCAAAGAGAGAGAGCAGTGTTGGTGTGATGTGGGTGCAGGAGAGATGGTGGGAGGATGGCCTGATGATTAAGGTGAGCTTGAGGCAAAAGAGCCTGTGTGATAGAGGACATTTTTACACTCATGAATGTGAATGGGCTGATCTGAATCTTTACAATGGCACATTCAAGCCTTGGTATCTCTTGGACTGAATCAATTTTCTGGAGAAACTTCTAGGGTTAGGGTTAACTTTAAGATCAAAGTGCCCCCTATCTTGTTAGACCTCCTCCCATATTTCTTTCTTCCTCTCTCTTTCTCTTATCTCTCTAACTCTCTCCTTCACACAAGTGTCCTCTTCAGTATCTGTTCCCATGGCACTCGGAGCATTTTGAGAACCAGAAAGCCATCCATGCCTGTGCTGGAACAAATCCCTCTTACTCCTTTCTTCTTTTAACCTTTTTGCTGTGATCTCCATTAGGTATCATGTGTGATCAACAATTTCCGGCCAACCCAGATTGCTGCGCCGCCTCCTCCGCCTCCACAGCGCCAAGAACCCCCTATGGGGATGCCTCTTCTCACCCTGCCCCGCGTGGAGAGTCCACTCGAAAAGTTAAGTGGCCTCCAGGTAAGGGAAGGGGGAAATCATTCTGTAAGAACATAAATAGATAGCTGAGATCATTGATAGTGTCCATGTCGTATTTGTTTTTGACTGAAAGGTGTCTTTTAGTGAGACAAATAGGCCTACATATTGGCCATGCGTCCACCACTTTGGTCCAAATTAAATATCTCACCAACTATCAGACAATTCATGCTCCAATGCAGATGGATCTGATTCACCACTGATCCCCACATTTCTCCTCTAGCGCCACCATGATGTTGATGTGTGGTTATTACTATCACATGTCACAACTATTTAGTAGATTGTCCTGATATTTGATGCAGACATTCATACCCCCTCAGGAGGAATAGTAGTTACTTTGGCGATCCTAAGCACTGTCATCTAGTCAAAATATCAATGTGGTTTATGCCCAAATAGCCAAAATGAATACATTTCCCATGAGCCATAGCTCTAGTACTTTGACCAAGTAGGTAGGTAGTTCTGTTTAGCGTTAACATACTTACGTACGTAACTTACCTAGCTTCAACTTAACCAAGTAGCTTTTTCTGCGTACGATCTGTGTTTCCAAATGTTAACTATGGAACGTACATAACACCACATACACGATTTCCTTCCTCATTGTGATGTCAGGTACTGTGTTGTTAGCAACATACATACCTCGTACAGCCTCAGAGACATGCTAGCATGGCTGTAGGCTCTTAGTGGTCTTAAATGTGTATCTGTTACTCCTCTTTTTGTTGTCACTTTTGTTGTCGCTTTGTGTCTTGATGTAATGGATGCTTCTTGCTGTCATTTTTCTCTGCTGTGAACACACTATATGTTGTCTAGAGTCTAGACATCATCATTTTGCATTCTTTTCTCTCACTGTCTCAGTCAAGTAAAGTTTATCTGCTCTACTCCCTTCATGTTTCATGTCCTAAATGTTGGAAATGTTATACATTCTTTGCTTCACTTCCTCTCTACCTCTCCTAATCTTTTTGTACTTTTCCTGCCTGTTAGGCTCCAGGGCTACCGTATTCTGAGATCACATGACCATCAGCCAATCCCGTCCCCCACCCCTCCCGATGTGCTTCTTCCCTCACGGCGTTGCCTCACCAGCGCAGTCTAGACCTGCCCACTGAAATCCCCCCGCCCTGCCGCGCCCATCCTGAGGGACGGCATCCTCTCCGACGAGTCAAGTCCACCCAGGTTTGAAGGTCCACCAATCACAGGAGGCAGAACAGCAACATGTGCACATGGCGAGCATGGCTGTAACCTGTCATCCGCTAAGGACCAAAAGGAGATGGATATACGTCCTTCCGTCATCCTCTGACCTGTTTGTCCTCCAAGATGGCCTCCTTTTTCTTTCAGGTGTAAAAGAACCAATGAAAGACTCGCCAAAGCCAGAGCTGTTGAAGCAATACTGTGTCCTATTTGCTCGTCCTGTTTTCCACAAACACCCTTCAGTGACTCTAAAGACTGTTGGCTGGTGATGACTTGAAAAAAACTCAGCGGAGCTGAGGGTTTTTTAATGACGAAAGAAAATCCTAATCACTGGTGTATCGTCCTCAGAAGACCATTTTGTAACACTCAGGACAATATAATGGAAAAAAGGGACAAGATTAAAATCAAAGACCTTTATGTAATCAAAATGCAGGTACCGTCAAGTATTATGGTACAGATATTTTTTTTCTGTCCGCATAACTAACTGAAGAGATGCTGTCAAAGAGGAAAGCACTTTTGTAAATTATAGCACAGATGAAGTGTTCTGTCAGCTGTGTTGTAACTTATTTGTGTTGGAGACTGTGGGTCTGATCTTTTGCTGTACATTGTGTGAAGTGACAGAAGAGAGATTTATACATGCTAGAGTTGTGCTTGTGATTCCACATTTGTTTGGGGGCATCACTGAATTTATCCCTGAGGTGAACTGAACTAGATTTCCATTAACTTTCCAAATAGATTTTATGTATTTACTATTCAGGTGTGTGTGTGTTTATAAGTGTTACGTCCACGCTGTGAAATATTTGGAAAGTTTTTATCATTTTACTTACAGCCTATTACCCTGTTCTTTGTTCGTGTTGGTTTGCACAAAAGTCTGACTTTCTCTCTCCCTAATCCACTTCAGCACATTTATTCCACTTTTGTTTCCTTAACTGTATCTAAATGTTAAATTATTCTCGCCCGTTGCTTTCCAAAATGAATGTTTTATAAGTGTAGTATGGCATCAGTTGTTGATGCCACTGTTTATCCATCTGTCCTGTTCAGTTACGTCCAGATTTTCATGCTTCATCGCCATCATTTCCACACACTGACTTTGGAAAACCAACGGCACAGACCAGTGTGTAACACGGAGGTAAAACCTCTGCATTGTGTATAGTTTTGTACAGTATATAGGTTTCTTTACACAGTATAGTATACTACATTATCATTGTGTTTAAACTGTGTGACCGATGTGAATCTATCTGAAGCTGTCTTGTGAGAACATGAGCAGTCGCCTGGTCTGAAGCAGGAATGTAGCGCAGTGGAGAAATGTGTGAAATCTAACAGTGTACGGCCGCTGTGTTTGGCTCACAACCTGCTTTGGTTCTGCTCAGTTCAATAGGACACTTCAGGCAGGTGATACAAGTGGGAGAGTTCACAATGGGTTATATAAAGAAGACAATGCTACGGTTTATTAAGCGTGTGTGTGTGTGTGTGTGTGTGTGTGTGTGTGTGTGTGTGTGTGTGTGTGTGCTTCTAGGATTTGTGTGTATGTTTATAATGAGCACACTGTATGGCAGCATAACTGTTAATTTGGCAATCTGTTTTCTTAAGTTAAACTGTCAAAAGTAGCTGCTATAATTACACACTTGTGCTTGTGTGGAACTGCAGGCCTTCAAAGGACCCCTGCCAAGGCGTCCTAACAATGCCTGTTATAGCAGAAGGTGCTCATTATAGCTCTGAGATTACCTACAGTAAAACTTTTCAGTCTGAATTTTTTGTAAAAAAAAAGGAAAAAAGAAAAATTAAGTAAAAATAGAAAAAGAAAGCAGAAGAGATAGATAACACCATAACTGTCCAAATAATGTTATTTTCATGTTAAAATGTCTCTGTTTTGTATTTATATACCAAAATAAATTGCGATTACCACACATCGCTGCCTGAATTACATTTTTCACTTGATACGTTACTACTCATCGCACACTTCAGGATTATATCATTGCTGTTGTTCACTGCTGTTCATTTGAGACATTACTGTACAAACATTACAGTACAAAGAGACTTTTTGTATTTTATTCACCTGTCTTAAATCAATTGGTCAGTCAAACTTTGGGCAATAAATCTGTCCCACTGCAGACTTTTTAGACAAAACACAGGCGTTACGAATAACATTTGAGTGTCCAAGTAAGCCTTGACAGTGTGACAGTGATCCGGCTTGAGCGATACCAGGACTCTAAAACTGAAACTGTTAAATACTATTCAGACATCATTCAGTTTCAGTGAATATTTATACCTGTGCCTTTCGTACTGTGATATGCCAGAAAGTCCTACAGCACTGTGCAATAGAATCAGGAATTGAGAAACTCTAATGGGAAAGTACTGCCCCTTAGCGGCCATTACCCAGGAGAGATAAGAAGGTGGCAAACTGTGAACATAAAATATCAGCATGTATAATTCACTTTGACTCAGTCCATCATGAAGGATGCACATGTGCAGTAAATTCCGTGACGAATACTTTCAACATGGCGGGAGATTGTAAAAACCAGCAGAGTGAAATGTGGGACCAGCTCAGTTCAGAAGGCTGTGGTTGTGTGCTGCAGACACAGGGTGGCAGTGTTAACCACGCTATCATAAAGACAGAGGCAACCAAGAGAGGAGCCTTTAGAAATTCACCAGTTTAATATTTATGAAATGAAACGCAGCACATTAAGAATGTAAAAATATGCTAAAATAGAAAAGAGCATTTCTAAAATGTTTTTCACTTGAGACCTCCGCTGGCCCACATTAGGCATTAGTCATCAAGCTAATACATGTAATGTAATGGCACAATAACTTTGAAATGTAGATACATGGGCAATTTATCTTTTTCTCTTCCTTTTTGCTTTTTCCCTCAATTGGCCCGATCCCGCCCCGCCCCCCTGCTTGTGTCTCTTTGAGTATGCTTTTGTCAGTCTTGTTAACGACAAGAGCACACACACACACGCACGCACAAACAGAGAACTCTATGCACTCTCTCGACAACATTATCTTTTCCGGAAATTGCTTCTCAAGCACAGCCGGAGCCCCATTAGAAAAGAAGAGCTCTACGCTGTAACCTTTTTAAAAAGCCATTAGTGATGCACCTGCTTCTCTCCCTCCCTCTCCCTCTCTCTCTCCCTCTCTCTCTCTCTTCCTATTTGTGTGTCCTGTTTGTCTCTCTTGTTAACACTGACACACACACACGCACACACAAAGAGTTTCTCCATCCTGATTGCCAGCTTCCCCCATTCCCAATCCTACAAACTGACTACTGAGCAGCACAAGCATCCTTCCACTCCAATTAGAGTATGAATCACTGACATTTTAAAGTTCTGCACCAGGGTGAAAAAACCACTCAATTTGATAATTCACGTGTGTTATTCTAATGGCGGGTGAGTGTTAAATCAATGTTTTGGACGTGAATGATTCTCTCTCAAAGCCACACTGGGAAAACAAGACATTTCCTAATGTGTCGTGTCACTGAAGTGGGCAGGGTAGATTTACGCCATCACAGACGGGTTAGAAACTCATTTTGGTGATTCATTCAGCATTTTCCTGAATTCGAGCAAAGTGTAGAAATTAGATTTTAATTATAAACGTTCTTCCCACTTGTAGTGCCTAAAGGTTTTTGTCTCAGTTATGTGATATCTTAAACACTCAGAGCCATTCCTGTGAGACACAAGTGATTTGTTTTTTGCTTTGGTCGCCTCCACGTTAGCATCACTTACTTTTAGTGAATGGGAGTGACACGATGCAGTATAATGTTCATGACATACACACGCACACGGTACATACTCATTTTATGTAGAAGAACATTTGAATGTGTGTGCAGTGCTTAAACCAAATGGAGAGCTGCAAATAGTGAACTGTTACTAAGTTACTTGATAATGTGTTGCTCTCCTTTTAGATCCAGTGGCTAAAAAAAAGCATAATTAACTGTTTATAGGTTTATAGTTAACTTCAAATAAATGTATAACAAAGTACTCATTAAGTTTAATAAAGCAACAAAAAAGCTTGGTAAAGGTTAGCAATGGGAATATCTGAGTGCAATATATAAGAATTGACTACCTGCAAAATTCAAACTCCAAACAAATAGGGGGCAGCAGAGTTACTGCTAATTGCTGCTACCTGTAGCTGCCGTAAGCTAGTTTGCTAAGTAAGCAGTGCAGCTAGCCATCCTGTTAGCTGACTCTGCCAGGCCTGGGGAGCACTGAGGGAGGGTTAGTATCATTCACTATCTGATTATTGCCTCCGAGGGTAGATAGTGGAAGCCAATTAACAGACTGGAGATGCTGGAGCTAGCTAGTTAGCATGCAAACCTCACTTAGTATCTCTCCAGTACATGAACATCTCTGTTATAATAGATTTTAGTTTTAAATAGTTTTTTATGTTTTAAACTAATATTGTCATTTTTTTCTTAATTTATTTTTTTAAATGTGTTTATTTCTCAAACCAAGGTTTTAAACATGAGGTTTTGTTATCTGGACAGAAAATCTGGTGTCATATTAGCACAAATATGGCAAATTTTGTTTCAACCTACCACTGCAGTCCATCACTAATTCTAATAATTCTAATATTTAGATTGTTTGTGCTATTATAAAGAATTACTAGAAACTCATGAAGCTTTTATTAACGTTCTTAAGTGTCGATAAACTGTTAACATGTTTCATCAAAGTGCCTACAAATGTCTTATAATCAATCTTACAATAGCTAGAAGTGTTTATGATGCTGTTATTGACTCTTGCATGCAGTTCTCTGATATCAACTCATATAGTCTTATTAACACATAATATTAACTAGCAGCTCATGAGGTCTAACGATTCAGATGCTTCAGAAGCAATGTCTATTCGTTTATTTATTTCATTTTTTTAATGGAATTTGGAATTTATTCTAGAGGGTTTTTATTTCATCATTATTTTTTTATTGTTAATTCTTTGCTACGTCCTGATTAGTGGAGTCATGAGTGCTTTTAACTGGTTTTTATTATGTTTGTCGGTGTTGGTGTAAAATGTGTGTCAAGATGAAAGCCTTGTTTTTATGTATGAGTGTATCCAAGTGAGTGTGTATGAAAGAGATTTTACAATTTTATTATCATCTGCTCCTGTTTATATGTTTCTGGTACATACTTCTACATTTGTCAGTAAATTAATTACGGCACTAAATACAGATGAAGTGAACTGAGAATATCATTGCACTGATAAACTTTGAATTCTTTGAATCCATCTACTGCAATCCAGATCTATCTACAGACACATCTAAGGCAACCTGAACCTGAACCTAACTGATGCTCATTATAAGGACCTTAAAGCAAAATTATGTATAAATTACCACCAGACCTACCCATTTCTGTTAGAGGATGATAGCTCTACCAGATCGCTGATGAGCGAGTTGTATCATATGTACTGTCAACAGGTTTTGACAGGAGGGAGAATGTGTGCAATGAATAAGATGATATATTTGGTTCTGCTGCATCGATTCTGATCATCTTTTAAAAAACAACATCTGTTGTGAGTCATACAGTCCTAAACTGTTAGTGTGCTCTTTAAAGCATTTATGTTTCCTGAGAGAAAGCGAAATCAAACCAAAAACCAAACTGTTCTGAGACGTTTCATTTATACATAAGAGATTGATATATGAGCGACCGTGTGTGTATGCCTAGGTTTGCTCGAGTGTGTGTACCTGTGATTTCCTGTGATGGGCTGAACTTTGCTCCCTGACTCAGTGTCTGTCTGTTTGGCGTAATGCTCCTGACCCCGAGGTCACACACTGTCTGGGGGCTGTGTGTCTGTGTCTGTGTGTGTGTGTGTGTGTGTGTGTGTGTGTGTGTGTGTGTGTGTGTGTGTGTGTGTGTGTGTGAGGGGGGGGGGAGAAGAACGAGAAGAAATGCAGAGGAAAAAAGTGAGTGTTGGTGAGTATGTGAGTATGCTGAGAGAGAGAGAGAGAGAGAGAGAGAGAGAGAGAGAGAGAGAGAGATAAAAAGTCTGTGGATGAGTGTGGTTTATCGCATCCAAAAACAAACCAGCAGCCCCTGGGTAATAAAAATGTACTATCTGTCATAGTAAATTACAAATATTGGTCTTCGCCTTGCTGCAGTCTCCTGATTATGCTCAATGGTCTGCCTCTGACAATTATGAAGCCATTAACACTGTGTGAGCGTGTGTGTGCGTGCACGTGTGCGTGTGTTTGAGAGCGAGAGAGAAAGACTCTGCTTATTTGAGGAAATATGCTATCGGTTTTTTATGGCCTTGAAGGCTCCAGTGCCTTACAGCATCAGCCTTGTGGGCTCTCAAACATCAAATTTACATGTTTGCTGCCTGTCTGCGGCTCGGTCTCTGATGCCTCGAACGAATTGAAGAGAGCGAATAGAGGAGGGAAGAGAAGAAATGGATGAGAATTAAAGATAAGTTATGGCAAAAACAAAAGTCAATTTAGCTCTTGCGTGGAGCTTGTTTGGGTCATTACTGAGCATTCGGCATGCATGCATACACACACACACACACACACACGTTTTGGGTTTCAAGGGGCAGCTCCTTTACAGGCCACCAGATGAGGAGAGGATTAGAAAGGGCCTTACCATCAATCCCATCCAGCACGTCTGCTAAGGAAGACCATCAACCGGATACAGAGGTCCCCAGAGACTGGATTAGGAGTAGGAACACACACACTCACACGCACAAGCACTCACCACAAGCCATGTGGAAACCTCTGTTAAGACCCTGCTGGGAGCAGGACTCAAGACACACGAGCTGAGACTCACTTCAGTCTATTACGGTTTCAGAACTAATGACAGAGTGGCAGCTTTGTCTGACATGTTCCTCTATTTCTGCATCTGATGGATTATGTATAGTAATAAAAACATACAAAGCAGGAAAGTATATCCAAGAGTGAAGACAACAACATAATTAACTGTAAAAGAATGACTACAATGGAAGTATGAATACCTTCACCAAGGCTCAACAGTCCCCTTTAATTCAATTAAGCCAAACTCAGTGTTATATAAAACACATGTGAATCCAATAGAACCATTATATATATATTTTTGGATTTTAAGTATTGGCATCTTATTGTTCTCGCTCATATCCCCAAATATGCCATATTTTTTAAACATCAAGATCCACCAAGAATGTAACCTCCTTTGTGGAGGTGACGATATTTAACTTTGTATTTTACATTTATTTAAAGAGCAATTACGTCAAAAATATGTTGTCAAAATAAGTCACTTAAAAAGAAAGACACAAGAAAATAGGGGCATTTAAAAAACATAGCGGAATGTATTCACAAAAATAGAAATCAGAGAGAGATTTTAATTAATTAATTAATTAATTGAATCAAAATGTATGAAATGCAAAATGCATCGCAATGCAACAGCCCAGCAATAAATCCTTAAAATCGAGTCAGTCAGCTGTTTTTTTTCTTTCTGTAGTGTGTGTTGTTTTGTGCAGCATTAATTTAGAACCTCTTTTATGAGTGTATGATATTATATATATTCTTTTCTTGTTGTGTCCAGTGTTGCCACAATATAATGTTTTGTCATATTGCTTTGCTTAACATTGAGCGCAGTTTGCTTTTTTAGTCCGATTCTAACATACCTTTATGGTGTAAACAGCATAGTTTAAAAATGCATGAGTTGAAGCAATATTCTACACCATTATAATAAGCCTCAAAAGGGCAGCTGGCTTAGGTTATTTATTGCATGGCTATTGCACAGGATTGCGTTGTATTTTACAGGTTTCTCCACCCCCGTTATTAAGAATATTACAGGAGTCGCAACACAGCATGGAGGCGCTATGAATGCAACATAAACCACAACGTTTCACATCTTAGCTTATGTTTTGGTGTCATAAAAGGCTAATAAAAAACATCATGGAATGGGTGCAATAAACTCTCGAGTGAGGAATACAAACATACCTAAAGTCATAACACTCCGAAAGCAGACAATGTAAGGAAACTACAGCACCTCAGATTTTGTCGTGGGGCTCTTTTTCCTGTAAGCTTCAGTTTGACAGGGCTTGACAGTGGAACTTCTGTGTTGTGCTGGAAGCCGGTCATTAGTTTATGTTGGTGGACTCCATTTCTAAACTACTATTAGCTACTTTTGCTCTCTGTTAGCGGAGCGGAGAGAGGTACTGAGGAATGGCACTTGAGAACATGCATAAAGACACATCCTTTAGTTTAGACTGCTGTTTAAAAAATGCAAACCTGAGTCCTTCACAAAGAAACCCTCTGCAGCAGCATTAAAGGTGCACTATGTAGTTTTGGGGAGGAGATTTTAAGATCTTCATCGATTGACGTTTTACGCCTAAACACATCAAATAAACAAACTCTCTTCATTTTCCAAACTGGCCTTTAAGCTGTATTCTGTAACCATGTTTTTGTTATATTTGCTAAAATTGTCATTATGATCTGACAATAGAATAAGATACAGGTCAGCTGTGTAAAAATCCACCGTCTGTGGCTCCACCCAGTGGCCCTAATTTGATTTGCAAGAATCCACCGCTCCCAGCTCAATACAACCAATCAGAGCCAAGAGGAGTGTCTGAGAAGTGTCAATCACTCTAGTGCATGCATGGCAGCCCCCTCCCTCACACAGCCTGTACTGGGCAGTGCCCCTCCCCCGAGCAGGCGCAGTGCCTGCTCTTACCTGATCAGATACTTTCAAGCCCAAACTGTAAATAGTGGTGGAGAACAGACAACAACAACAGAGCCAAACCGAAATGCCCGACCATTGCCCATGTCAAAGAGAAGAAATAAGAAGACTGATGAAGAAAAGCAGTGTGAAAAGAAAGAATTGGACCGAGCCAGAGAGAAAACAAGGATAAGTATCGAAGTGTCATTTCAGAGGTGGAGGGAGCTGCAGGATTTGTAAGGACTTTTCTGCTGGACAAGTAAGGACCCCTGCTTGATTTATGTTTCATTATATGTTTTAACCACAAGGCTATGGTGGCTGGCCACTCCGTCTACCACGATGTTAAGAATAGTGGTTGTTACTCAGGATATCTACGGTGATCTGCATGAGGCACATTGTAATTTAGTTGTATTGATCAGAAATAGAACAATCGGGGCGTAGTTTGCTGTTGTTATTTTGAATGCGCAGTCTTGGTTATCTGGCGTCCTCTGTTTCCGTGGTTACAAGCCTGCTGGTAGGCTTCTCTGTGGGGAGGGGCTTTGAAGGCAGGGCTGCAGCACAGCAGAGGAAGAAGGAGGGACCTGGGAGCTGTGCTCATTCAAATATTCTGACTAAGTCCACTTTTTTCTCAGAACTCCAGACTGCAGCTTTCAAGGACAGCACAATTCCATACTGTTTCACTTTGTTTATATGTGGCAGACCCTGCCACCTTTCTAGTTTCAACATTGTCTGGGGGCCTTATTTTCTTTTGAGAGCAGCTTGTTTTATCAGTTTTTGCAAATATATATATATATTTCTGGGTTTGTGTTATTGCTTAATTTACTGATGTTTTGTGTCTTTTCTGCATCAATTAACCTCAAAAGATAAATCACAAAATCCAGGCACCATGATGACAGCTGTAAATATAATGAAATATAATGCAGTAAGGCTGTACATTCCAGTTTCTACTGAGTGGAATTCATACAGGTATTCTAAATATCAAGGGGGCTGCATCTCCTGCAGCCCTCGAAAATCTCCACCAATGGAACTTCTCAGTACAGACAGATGTACTATCTGTCCCCATGTGTTGATGTGTTGATTTCAAGTGCATTCACAACACCCACCCCAAACTTCATTTTGCCATTTCATGGACCCTCTGTGGTCCCCTGGCCACAGCTTGAGAACCGCGCTGCACTATGGGGCACGCTCCTCGGCGCCAGGGCTGGAGGGAGGCACGGACGAGAGAGGGAGCGTGAGCAGCAGGAGAAGGGGAGGAGGAGGAGGAGTAGAGGTGAGAGGTTGCAGCTGAGTTGCATGGGATGCTGCTGCTGCTGCTGCTGGTGGTGGTGGTTGTGCTGCTGGTGGTTGTGCTGCATAGGCTCCATCGCTCCTCCATCCCTCCCTCGGAGAGAATGGAAAAAACAAGGAGTGGTTATGTGATTCCCCCACAAGCCGGAGGAGAAGCGCACGGGAGAGAAAGGGATAGCGGGGAGGAGGAGGTGGAGGAAGAGGAGGAGGAGGAGGAGGGGGGGGGGCGTTTCCCTGCACAGTATAGCCTATTCTCACACTTCAGCATGGATACAATGTATGGCATATGGAGCTGCTTCTTCAGGGGAGCTGACACACAGATGGACGCAGCGGTAAGTTCAATATTCTGCGCTCATGTCTCCTCCATGAAAAGCGTTTTCTCTTTTTCCTTTTGTTGCTGGACACACAGTTCACAGCGCGGTGGTGTCTTTCTTTTTTTTTGTTGTTGTTTTTTTTGTTGTCTTTTTTTTTTTTTTTTTTTTTTGCTCCACCACTTTAGTGCGTCTTGATATTTGGAGATGTCTGTGCACATATTCTGAAGTGGACAAAAACAAGACTTGTAGATTTAAAGCTTCGGGATTGTAGCACGGCACGGCACGGCACGGCACGGGGATGAACGCCCGACGATCGATTCAATTCCTCGCTGGCACGCTTTGTGATTTGATGACTGAACAGGTTGGTCCCATCAGCATCACTCCCCAAGTTCCTATCAAACGACTTGATGGAGAATTGCACCTGCACGCAGCTTAATATTTAACCAGCAGCAGCAGCAGCGGCAGCGTGTCAGTCAGTCAGTCAGTCATCCCCCTGTTAGATAAAAGACAAAAGATGGTTAGAAAAATAAAATAAGATGGAAAATTCTCTTTCACGCTCCCCCTGCGAAGGGTTAAAGATTGAATCCAGGCTTGCCCCTCTGAACTGGGTTCTCCTTGTGAGTGCAAGCGGATGTATTTACAAACAAAGAAAGCTTAATATCCAAGCCTGTCACGTAGAAGACAGGTGCTGCTGCTGCTGCTGCTGCTGGCTATCTGCAATTTTACAGTGGTGTGTTGGTTGTCTGGTTATCTGGGCTAGTAGGCCAACTGGAGCCTGTGAGTACTCGGGCCCAGCAAAGATTAAGAAAAACCAAAGTGCCTCTGCTGAAAGTTTGACTCATTCTGCACTCTAAGCTGAATTTTTTGCAATAGCCATCACTTGGTCGTTTATTTATTTATTGTTTTTGTCTGGGTGGTGACTATTGGGCTGCACGCTGTAGCCAAAAAATGACTGGAAAGATTTGCTGTTGCAAGCATAGGCATAAACATCCTCATAACAGCGCCTTTAGTTCCAAGCAATTAAGCGGTAATGTGCGAGCAGCAGCCCCGGCGTCCACTCAGTCTCAGCCTCCATCTCCATCTCAGGCCTGTCTTGTCTTCCTGCTCCTCTGGCACAGCCACTTGTGACTCTGCATCCTATCTGAAAGCACCAGGTACATTAAAGGATTGATAGGTCTGCGTGCGTCAGACGTAAATATGAGGCGCAGACCGATTGGCTTTCATTAGGCCCTCCAGCTGGAGCCAGTCCACTTTCAATCAAGTCAATTCAGGAAATGGATTTTCTTTTAAATGCAAACCAGATGTCTTTCGCCATGACACAAAGTTCTTTATCCAGCGCACGCGGCTTTTATTGGGAACAAGCTGTCAAATGTAAAACAGACAGGTGACAGAAAACACATTTTAATAGTGCTTTCTGGAGGCACACCCATTGTATGTGAGAGTGACTCTCTCATAGCTCACACAGACACACACACACACACACACACACACACACTTACAGACAAACACACACACAGCAAAAAACTACACTAAAGCATGTCTTCAAATTAGACGGAGACATTCCAGTGACACCGAGCAGACACAGACCGGTCCTGTGTAGTGAAGAGGGCAGCAGCAGGGTGTATTTTTACACCAGATCTCTGACACCTACGTACATCTCTTCACAGCTCTTGGTGAGAACAGAAGACACGTCCACTTGAGTTGTCATCATCAGCGGCCCCAGACATGGACAGTTGGGATGGAGGAAGAGACGAGGAGAGAGAGGGAAACAGAGGGAGATGAGATGAGATGAGATGAGGAGAGAGGACTAGAGGAGGATAGGTAATGAGGGAGATGAGTGTCAAGATCTTCTCGACGTGATGGCTCGGGCGCGTTTCGTTGGCAGCCCCCCTTTGCAAATGACAGCGGGTTTGGATGTAGACTATCACAGGTGTGAGTGAGGTGAGAGGATTGTCGGTGGCAAATGGGAACTCTCCGGGAGTGTCAATTTCTTTTTCCTTTTTCTTTTTCTTTTTGATGGGCGAAAGGATGCTTTATGGAGGAACATGCTGATCTGAGGAAGGAGGATGGGGAAGCAGGAAGGAGAGGGGTGAAAGGGTAAACGCAGGGAAGAATGTGAATGACGACAGAGGGATCAGGGCAATTAGAGAGGAGAGGTTAAGAGGAAGTGGGAAAAGAGAAAGACAGTCAAGTCATGTTTGTGAACTAGCCAGAGTTTTCCAGTGGGAGCTGTCTGTGGTGCTGATGCAAACCCCCCGCCCCCCACACACACACACACACACACTTCCCCCAACCTCCTCTTTTCCCAACGACTCCCCTCTCTCTCTTGTTCTCTCTCCTCCTCAACCATTGATTGACAACTAGCGACTCTCTAATTGGAAAGTGTGGATAGGGAAGAGTCGGCCTTATTCTCTGTGGGACAAACCGGGGGAGGAGATGGGGGAGAGTCTAAAGGAGAGGGGAGAGGAGACAAAGATGGGCAGACAGAGATAGATGGTTCGGGGGGGGGGATAGAAGGAATGGAAAATGGAACGAAGGAAGGCATGAGGTGAGGAGGAGGGGATGGAGGTGAGGGCTGAACATCTGTTTGGTAATCAGTCTCCCCCCTCAGTGTGGTGTAACACACACTGACACCTATTTGATAATTGGTGAGCCTGCCCTCTCCCTCAGCGCTCGGCTAAACGGTTGCTTGATACCTGGGAGAGCAAAGGGACTAGCTGTTGGCAGTGCAATCTGTTTACTCGGTGCAGCCCAGGTAAAGATGCATCGCAGGCTGCCCGTATGTGCGTCTGTGTGTGTGCGGCTGGTGCGTAAAACTTACAATCGGCTTATTAGCCTAACAATGAGCTCAAGATGTGACTGTGAAATGTGTATTGTAACCTGCTGCTGCATTGTTATTCAAGGATAATTGTGATCTCTATTGTCTCTCTCATCGTAGGTGCAGCTCTTAAAGAAATTGCCTCCACACGGACCTCTCCTCCTTCCCCTCCACACTGCAATCTCATTCAAGAGTGTGGTAGCCGAAAAAGGGATGCAAGCGGACGAGGAGGAAGAGCTCCAGAGCCGAGAGGAGAGAGAGGAAGGGATGGAGGGGAAGGAGGAGGTGGGCCTCTTTGCTCCGGTCTCGACCACGGGTATTCTTGGGTTGATAATACAGATGTGGATGTTATTGCTTGAGAATACGCGTAGTCGAGTGGAAGCTTTATCATCTACATGGGACCAAAGGCAGACTCTATTCAGTCGAGCACAATGGCAGACACTTATCAATGTATAGCCAAGCTGAGGAGGTGACAGAAAGAAGTGGGGGTGTTTTTTTTTTTTAATGAAGCACCCAGAGGTGACTTTTTTTTATGGAAAAAGGGGGCTTATTTTGTTCAATCAGAAAGGTTTTTAAATAGAACGCAATCAGGGCCAGCCAAAAATCAAATCCAGCCGCTGAAAAGGTTTTATCATCGTAGGTTTATCAACCATGTCACTCCTTACACCTGTGGAGGAAATGAGTTTGTTTCGCTGGCTAGATTCGGGCTCTCCTGCGGAGGTGCTGGTGGGGAAGACTCGCAGCGTGCCACTAAGCTAAACCCCCCGGGCATTAGTTCAGGGAGCTTAACACAAAAGTCTCCAGACTCAGACGTTAATTCCAAACCTTCTTGATTACATACCCTTGTCAGTCAGTCGTGCACACAGGTGAGCCCATAATCTTATCAGTTGATGAGTGTCTTTCACAGCCCTTCACACTCTGCGCCAAACATGTTCCCTCACAAAGTTTGTAAAGAAAAACCTGCGCTGAAATGTTCGGGCTTCCTGTGCAATCGCGATGCCATGGGATGGTACATTTTAACCGTGAATAACCATCATCCCACTGCATAACCGACTACTCTTGCACTCCTATTTTTGACTCCCCGGCTCAAGCTAAAAATGTGTGAGAGTTTGATGCCTGTAGCAGCAACAGGAGACAGTAACACATGAGGACATGTCAAGGCTTGCACCCGTTGCTGACATTTCAGCATTCGGCTCAGCTGACTGGCTGTCATGTCGGATACTCAGGCGCGTGCACACACAGACTCACACACAGACACACACACACATACATAAACTGCATGAGGGTTCACATGATCTACATGCCAGTAGGGAAATCGGGGATTGATGAATCTAATAAAAACAAGCACACGGATACATCCCCTTACATATATGGATGCACACGCATCGCAGCTAGGTTCACCGGGTCCATGTGCCAGTGGGGAAATAAGGGGATTGATTGATTTTATGGGTAACTATTTTTAGTCACAATGATGGATGTTTATGTCTTTTATTGATCAAGTTGAGTTGTAGGTCTGAAGAAATCTTGGACGCCGGGGCAAGCTGATTGATCAGGTAGCATAGGTGTTGGAATAAAACATTCTGAATTACATTTTGGTACATTAGCATTATTGCTAAGTATTATAAATTAGAAAATCAACATTGCATTGCAAATTCAGCAATATATTAGCATCTGTTTCGCAAATGTGCCCATGACGAATTACACCCCTATCATTTACTATTTTATGATTTCTTACTCCTGCGTAAGCAAATCTCTTATTTATTAGCGCAGTATGTAATTATAGTTATTCAAATCTTCACGTTGTGTAAACTTGTTGATTGGGCAAAGCTCTTTCTGTGGTTTTGTGTGTATTTGTGTGTGTGTGTGCTTCTAAGCAACAAAATGACTATTGTGAGCACAGCTCCAGGTGCCTAGCAACCCGAATCGCTCTGTTTCCTTGGCAACAGTTGCCGCGCACTCACTGTG
The DNA here is from genome assembly GCF_900880675.1 of Sparus aurata. Lineage (NCBI taxonomy): Eukaryota > Metazoa > Chordata > Actinopteri > Spariformes > Sparidae > Sparus > Sparus aurata. Next base: position 22,254,155 of record NC_044187.1, on the reverse strand, counting down.
TGGGTGATTGGCAGCCTTGACAACGGAGACGGGGTGACACTTGACCTCGCGTGCTGAATGGGAGAGGAGAAATAGAAGAGAGGGGGAGGGAGTGGGAGGGGACGTGCAGAGACAGATGAGAGACTAAGTGATAATCACTCTCCATTGTAATCATCCTCCAGCATGTTTCATAAGGCGTCGGCAATACCTCTCCAGCTGGGGTCCATCATCAAACACAATGCAGAGCAGTGCGCGCATGCACGGACACACTCTTCCTGGGTGGAGAGAGCCCAGGCAGGCACTCCACATCTCATCTATTATCACTCAGCGCTGCCTGGTGCACAGCCTTGCTACACTGTGTCTTCTTTCATTTGTGATCTGCTACATCCCGTGCTCTGCGGGGATGAATGGATGCTGGACTCCTAAAAATGTGCCACGGTCACAGATGCCGCAGGAGAGTAGATCAGAAGCTTTTACTTTACTCAGATATTTCACTTTGAAACCGCCAGCGTCTTTGATGCCTTTGGATTTAAGTGCTGTAATTAAAGTAAAATGTGTTTTGGTTGGATTCTCCTTCCATTCACGAGCTGAGGGTGTCCCATTGTCCAATCAAAAAGCCTGTTTTTAATGGCTCACCCAACTGTGTGTAACGCTGAATCAAAACTGGAACCGTGGAACAGTACAAACTCAAATAAAAACCACACATTTGGAAGTTGAGTCTGTTCTTTCACCTCATTCAAATTTGACTATTTCATCTGTTATATATTCAACACAAGGCTGTCATTTATGTTTTTTATCCCAGTACTGGCACCTATAAAAGCATAGTTGATTTTATTGACTTTATTAATCATCTTTACACAATCTCAGGTTCTTTGACGATTCATCTAAAGCTTAATTGGTACTTCTGAAGTTGCCCCTCCTTTTTTCACCAGCTGATGGTGCTCAGTGCTGTACAGGATATGGCCACATCAGATCTGATAATTTTGTCTGGTTTCCTGCTCCCTTAATCAATAAACGAATGCATAAAAGCAAGACTGCTGTATTGATTAAACCAAATCAAGGTTGCATAAACACATTTTGATCACTAAAAGAAAGAGGGTTTTTCAGGTCTGTGAATATTTGACTCACTGTGCAATGCTTTGACTGGAATTATTATTCTTATGCAATCAAAATACATTTAATTTATTACACAATAAATAAAAGAAAAACCAACCAACACTTGCTGGTTTCAAGTCTTATTGCTCCTTTATTTCCAAGATCACACTTATCAAATTCATAATGTTGCTATTAACACTGATGGCTGTTGCATAGAAAAATAGCCCCCAATATTATAACTTGATTTCTGGATTAGATGACATTTCTCTGTACAGACGTGCTTAACAACAAACATCATTTGTACTTCTTGAAAATGTTTATTTCTTGGAACATGTAAGCTATAAATGCACAATCAACTGAAAAAAAATGAATGATTTAAGAACAATTCAAAACTTTTGAATGTAGCAGCTAAGCTTACACACAGTCATTCCTCTCTCCTATGGAATGACCTAATGTTGTGACACAACTCTTTATGAGGATGAGGAGAGCTGTGGGTAATAATTACTGTGAACGAGACCCGTAACATTATGCCTGGACTGTGAAAGCCAACCTGGAAATTGAGGTCCTGCTGCTAGTCTCAGTTTGTAAGAGAGAATGACTGCTTTCAACCTGTTTCTATAAAGAGCCACACATTCACACCACTCTCTCATGTTTACTTAAAAAAGTGTTATGTTCTATTGATTTCACATTAAAAAAGCCAAAACGGGATGCCTCTTCTGTTTAAATTAAATGTGTGCAGCTCACAATATCTCACCGTTTAACACAAAATAAAAATCAAGGAACGCAATTTCATAATCTTCAACAGCTACAGTTTAAAAGCTTGTCTGAGCTGCATCTTAGGGATCTCTGAGAACAATCCAAAAGATTTTTTTTTTTTTTTTTTTTTTTTTAAAAGGAAACAAATATTGAAAACAACTCAATGTTTTAAGATAAATCAGGTTACAACAAATAGAACAAATGATGTCATAAATCCCAGCAGTCAGAAATAGTGTCGTGGCTTAAACAGAAACTGGAGAAGACAACAGGAACACTTCAGAGCCATTTTGCGCAAAAGAGATTCATAAATGTCCCTCGACCAGCTTGATCATTTTGGGCCCACGACCACCACCAGACACATCCTCATCCTGTTCCTGAAAGACATCCAACTCCATGAGGGCTACTGATTGGCTGCTTCACAGGCATCTATCCAATCGCTGTACACGTCAACTGGCTCTGACAGATCTGAAGAGCAATGTATTAAGGATAAAAAGAATGTTGTTGAGTTTATATCAGTTGGGCGCCCCAGTAGCTCAATTGGTAGAACACACATCTCATGTACAGAGGCCTTTTGCTGCGTGTCACCCCCCCGTCACTCATCATGTTTTCTGTCCTCTCTCTATACTGTTCCATCAATAAAGCTATGAAAGGCCCAAAAAATCCTTAAAATAAGAGTTTATATCCCTGCAGACCATGGGGATATTAACATTGGAAATCAATACAGAAGGGAAAACAAAATGTGAACGACTGCCAGGAAAGAATGGTTGTAGGGAGAACAATCCTCCAGCCATAATCACATTATGAATCTCTGCACCATTTAACAGAGTAAGATCAAGAAATATCTGCTATTTTTCTGACAGCCAATTATTTGAACAAAAAAATTTAAAAAAAGACGTTTCTTAGAACAGTCTCCAGAGATTGCACATATAAACATAGCCTGTTATTTCAGTATGTACAGGGAAAGCTGAGCTGTTGAGCTTTTGCTGCGTGAAAGGAAAGTTAAGAAACGTTCTCTCACCTCTAACCTTTTCTGAAATCTGTCATTTTAAATGTAGATAGCCAAACATACCCCACGTTCCCTGTTGTTAACTGCCTGCATTTACGAAGATTTTTTTTCTGATGACGTCACAATCATAAAATAACAATTCTATCATCCAGACTTTATCCATGCTATTCTGTACCAGATGTTGGGTGTGATGTGCAGTTTTGTTGTTCGCCAACTGCAAAAATGATGAGAAAAGATTTAGCTGTTTCACTGTAGGAAGAGATCTTTAAATGTCCTGGTGACAATAGTTTAGATGCAGGCTGTTTCACATGAAAACCTTATAAAAAAATAAGTTAGTGTAGATGCAGACTGAGTTACTGCCAAGTGTAGGGCCCTATGAAATCCGTTTTATTTTTTCCCAAATTCCGTTTTATTTTTTCCCAAATTCCGTTTTTTCCGTTTTAATTTTTGGGAATTCCGTTTTTTCCGTTTTAATTTTTGTGAATCCTGATTTACTCTTATTAAACTACTAAAAACAGTGTGTTTTCAATGTAAATAACTCAAATGTACACAAATTAAATAGAAATTACCTTAAATTAATTGAGGGGACAAACATATTTCCTCAATACTGTACCGTACAGTACAGTAAAGTGCATCAAAAATATTTTGACTTCATCATGTCTTCATACAGTAGTATATTTTGTGTTTTTATGGGTTTCATTGAATAAAAACATGGTCAGCTCTCAGGCAGATCCAGAAAAGCCTCCTAGCCCAGGCAGAGTCAGCTAAGAAGGCTGTGGCTAACGGGGCTAGCTAGCTAACAGCAGCTACTGTTGCCAGCAGTTAACAGTCACTCTGGTATTATATGCAAATAATATGAATCGGACAGTGGCTAACTCTGACGCATTACACCTTTAATTATGATTTCTCAGGTCTGCTTCTTTGCAAAACAACAGTTCACCTGACACACAAGTCGTTCGGGAACTGCTCGGCTCTGTACTGAGGGGTAAATGTCAAGTTTCTCAGCTTTTTCGCCGACGAAGACGGAGCCGTGGGCAGCCACTTCGGCATGCTTGCATTGTTTTGACAGGAGAGCTCAGTCTGTGGGGAGGGGGAGCGGCGGCGACTTGTTGTGCCACCCAGATTTGGTTCCTCCCGTGCAGTTTTCCCCAGACAAAAGTTCCTCTTCCACACGAGAACAACATTTCAGTGAAATTATGTCAAATTCCGCGATATTCCGTGTTAAAAAGTAGATTCCGTTTTAATCGGCCAATTCCGCGATTCCGTCCGCAATTCCGTGATCGCGGAAATCATAGGGCCCTACAAGTGAGCAAACTCCCTTTGCTGATGAAGACGGCAGGCCGGGGCATACTCCGTCAGAGTTGAGTCTCACCACATTTTGTTTGATGGCATTTAAAACCAGCCACATGGAAACTGGTGACCTAATGTGTAACAAACTTAACTGCATTGCTTGGTGGGTGAAATGCAGCTAGAGAATTTCAGACTCCTTCTTCACCTCAACAAAACTGATCAATCACAATGTGAAGTGATGAGAATGTCGGTTTCTGGTAAGAAATGGTCAGACACATCCCAGATTAACCCAATATCAGAAAGCTGTGGGGGAAGGGAGTCTCTGAAACCTTTCAACCAACTGACAGGCACTTCTGACAGAGTATATTGGGCCCTAATAGGATCCAGTCGAAGGGCCCTGAAAAACCAAGTAAGCGGACGTTTGAGATTGATTTGTTCAACTACTATGAGCAGGGCCGAGACAAAAACTTTCGTGCCAAAAGTTGATAAAATTGGGTTTCCAAACAGCACAGTTGCGTAATTATTATTTTGAGTGAGGATACAAGTGATGGGGGTCTGGAACTCCTCCAAGCAGACGGTGCATGATATTATCCCAGTATTTCTGCTCCTCTCCCTGTTGACAAATTCAAAAGATGGCAACAATCACCTCAACGAACAACAAATCAAACTTGGTTTCAAGTCGTCTTGGAATGAGCGTTTGGAAAAACTTTACATACATTTTAACGTCACATGACTTCTCGTGGTTGCAGAACGGACAGGTGAACTGAGAATCCAGATCTCCCGTCATCTTCTTCTTCGGAGGGGGCTTTCTTTTGGACTTGCGGCGACCCATTGTGCACAAACCGAAGCAGGTCTCTGTGTGAGGAAGACAAAAACACGGCGGCTTCAACGTGGAGAACAAAACACAAAGCATGTGAAAACACCGGTCTGGAAAACAACTGGGGTCAGAAGCTGTGGCACCATATTGTTGGCAAAGTTAGCGGGCTAACTACCGTTAGCATGTTTGTTGTTGATCCCCAGGAAAACATAAATCGCTTCACAATAAAAAGACGAGTTAAATAGAAAGCTGGTGAGAAGACGTCTTTCACTGTGCCTCGACTGGTCCCTGGTCTACCAAATATGTCTAGATAAAGTTATTCTATAAAAGTTCAGTCTTGTTTACCTTTGGAAGTAGAAAATTCACGTTGTGGTTATGAGGAAAAGGCTTTCTGAAGACCCGCCACCGGCAACTGTTCGCGTTAAATGATTGGAGGAGAGCTTGTGCGCTCGACGGTCAGTCATTGGCTCACTGATGTGTCAGTTGATTGGCAGTGACGTACCAACGTCTGACACCAGCCCGCGTGGTGGCGACAGAAGCTAGCTCAGGTTGGGTGTGTTCCCTAAAATACTCCATGTTTGATGTGTTTACATGGCCTCCAACATGCTGGAAATGTAGAGTTAACTCTCTAGACATCTCGGTAGTTAGTTTGGTGTTGTCACATTTCATCAGTGGTAGGTGTTGATGCGATATGATGACGTTACAACTGACCATCAAAACATTGTCACCGAAGCTAACGTTAGTTTAGTTTGTACCATTCTTCATAGCTCGTCAACAAGTAAAAGCAGCTAACCTTACACAATGAATACACTGAATTCCACCAAAGAAAGGAATCAGATTTAGGTGTACTGTCTATATCAGTGTAAGGTTTTCACAATGTAAGGTCTGTTAGTCGTGCACAACAATAATCAAGAGAAATATGGAAGAAAAAAGTCTTTTTTCAAAATTTTACTTACTAACGTTACGTAATTTAAGTCCGCAATTTGAGGATGAAGCAGAGAAGATGCCATGCATGACCAAAATGCATCTTCCTGGTTAGAAAATGACGAAAATGCATCTGCCTGGTCAACAAAATGACCAAATTACATCTTCCTTGTTCACAAAATGATCAAAATGCATCCCTCTTAGTTAGAAAAGTTACCTAAATGCTCCCTTCCTTTTAACAGTATGACCAAAACGCATCCTCCTTGTTAACATGGCATCCCAACTCTCCATCCCCTGAACAGCACAGACAGTTCAGGGACAGAGGGGTTTCTGAGTTGAATATGTTAGCTTAATCTGCCTGACTTATTGATCTCTCTTCTAAATGAGTGAGAAGCTGTGGTCCGAACCATGGCTCCAAAATATCATTAACCTAACTGTGCTGTATTTTGATAAGTCCATGGCATTCCTGTCAGTTCCGTCTCAGATCTATAATGTTCTTGAAACTATACACTATAAATACTCAACTCCATACTATATTCTAGTCTGTATACTCTATACTCTTGTCATCTTCTACATGATCAAAGTGACAAGAAGCAACTTATTGTCAAGGAGACGCTCACAGACACATTGCTTCCTCCTGTAAAATGCCTATAATTGTTTAATTATCACTCAGTCAGTGCTGCGGAAAATACACCCCAGACTCAGAGACCTTTAACAAAATCTTTAATGGAGACGTGATGAGAGATATTCTTAATTAACAAAGCACCTACTGAGTAAAAGTACAATAAAGGCATTCAAATTGAGTGAATGTATATTGTTCCGAGAAGGACAAAACATTATGTCTGCTAAATTTATAAACCTTCTTGTCGGACATGATTATAAAAACATTAATTGAGGTTTCATGCAGTGTATAAATGTTCTGTTTTTACGTGACATTAGATCTTCAAATAATGGTATTTTATTCACTGACACATCTGCTGATAATTTTTGTTTGTTGTTTTGTAAAATGTTAGAAAATGCTAATACAGGTAAATATTGGATATGTGTGACAGCATCAAGCTAGTGAATTTACAATTACATAACACTATGAAATAAAGCCACTCAAAGACACATAGTATAATCAAGATTTATTTTGTATGAGACCTGTGTGAAAATGTTCATTATCAAGTAAAAACCAAAAACTCACAATATCTATTCATACGTTTGTATTATTCTGCATGTTTGATTTGTTATGTAGTAACTTTCAGTGATGTGGACGGTGAAGGAGGTCGGTCTGGGCGTGGTGGCCGTCTCTTTAAGTGTGGAGCTGATTGTCTTGCTCGTCCGTCGCCTCAGGCCTCGAAGAACCCTCAATGAGGTCCTCTTCTTTCCCACGGAGACGGCCTGTGTGGAGCACATCTTCACTTCCCGTTCATCTGAGTAAGTGAGACATAATCTCTGTATTGAGTTAAATGAACCAATGTACTGTACATTTTATCTCTGCATCAGTGTTAACTGTGTTGTGATAATAGCCACTAATACAAATATTCGCAGCCCCAAGATGCTTTCACTAAGTGGATTTAGTCAGTGTGATTACTATTCCTCATCCAAATCCTTTTTCACTTCACAGGACAATTCTTTTATCTACTGAATAATAATAAAAAATAAATTAAATTACACCCAGAAAACACATTTTCACATAAGTATGAACAAGAGCACTTGGGATATTTGCATTTCTGCCAGCTTTAAAACTGTGTAAAACTAACTTAAATGCATGTTGCTGAATAGAGCTATTGTAATCTGACAGCGGGTGTCCTCACTTTCTGGACAACCTGGGTGAAAGACTGAATATATGAATTGTAAAAATGTTAAGTATACGCTACAGAAGGTCAGCAGATGATTAAACAAGTCAGCCTTTTCTCTTCTTTTCTTGTTTTCTGCTTTTCCAGTACCTGCCTCTGCTTGTTGGCTCATGGTGTGGAGTCCTCTTTTACCCGCCTTCTGCGACACATCCTGTCTGCTTCCTCCTCTCTGGACCTGTGTATATTTGCCTTTTCCCACATGGACCTGAGCAGGGCTGTATGCATGCTGCACAGAAGGGGCGTCACCGTTCGAGTCATTGTTGACAAGGACTACGTCGCCATCACTGGTTCCCAGATAGGGGTCCTCCGCAAGGCCGGTGAGGGAAAAAAAATGTCTTCATACTCTGTGACTGAAATTGTCACTATGACAAAGCATCCTTTTGCCCCCCAGAAATACACAAATGCAGACTGAGGGGGACATATTTAGCACTTACAGAGATATTATTTGTTAAAAAAGTCACACCAGCTTCTGTGGGATCATTATTAAAGACAATTTTCACTTGAAATACGGGAAGGGACTACTCAACTAACGGTGCTCACCCTGAGTTCCCGGACTATCAGTGTCATTGTCAGTAAGTCTCACAGGGGTTCCTGCGTGGTGAATAGAGAGATGATAGGAACTGTCGGGGTGAATGGAGGTTCAGTCACAGTAATCAGGCTCCCAAAGCTCTCAAAGATTTTGTGTCACGTGTCAGACTCACACTGTCTCGCTTTCCCCCTCAGCCCTCCGCATTTAATCAATTACTGCCGCTGCATATGGTTAAGTAAGAATTAAGTAAGTAAGAAATTGGCAACCAGACAGTGAATTTCATTAGGTTAAGTGTTTCCAAGTGTGTGTGTATGTTGACTGCAAACCTCATGGAAATGACTTTGGTGCGAGGGGCAATCAACCCCTCTTTCCATACCATCTCTGGTACGTTTGGTCATTGTCTGCAGAAACCTTTCATACCCAAACAGCTGAATATGACTGGCACTAAGCACAGTGCTCTGGTTTTATCTGCTGTCACTGGATGGGGTAGTTTTCCCTCATAAGAGGGATATTCACTGATGTATATGGGACCTGAAAGGTTATTGAAGGGGCATCCTCTGGACTGCTTGTCTCTGAGATGCAAATCTTTATCATCCAGTTGCATTTACTCTCATCCATTGTGTTTGTGCCCTCTTCATGTTGAGCTGAATATATTTTTAAAAGACAAAAAGTCATGGAGCGATTATGGGGGGGGTCAAAGGGACATGGCACTTTTAAGAGAAATGCTCCAGAAAATTGACTCTTAAAAACTAATTTCTGGTAATTGTTTTTCACTTGTTAAAGTGAAATGCACTTAACCTTTAAAGAGACAACCTGCATACCAGGATCTAATTAGTAGTCTACATAACAAATCTCCGAGAGTAATGCTTCCGTCTTAGATCTGTTTCATTCTGCACAGCTGAGGTGAAACTGTGCAAAGGATTGAACAAGTATTTCTATCAAACTCTCTATCACAAATTGTATTTGTTTGTATTATTTTATTTATAATGGATGTACTAAGTTAAACATACATAATGTGACTTCTTCCGCTAGGGGGAACCAAACAAAGGACATTTGCCAAGGGCTGTGTGCATGGGGCCGGGTGGAGTGGGGGGGCATAGCTGCTGATGAGCTGCTCAGAGCAGGCCAGCTAAGAAAAATTAACACCTCATCGGAGTCTGCTCGGATCTGGACCCATTTATCGATGGGGGGGAGAGCTCAGAGATTACTTTTTAAATGTTGGGATGAAAAAGTGGTTTTATCTTCACTCCTGTTTGTTAACCTGACTGCAGCAGTGATCTGCGCGTTGACCTCCATTGTCGAGTGTTTTATGTAGCCACTGTAATGTTGAGAGCCGATTTTAGCTGGAGGGTGAGATATACTTTACTTCATGAAGACATTACAGAAAGGGGGGGGCGGAAAATAACAGTAGGAACCTGAGTAGCTACAGATGACCAAATGAGACATTCCCTTGCGTATATTTCTCTGGGTGTGAACCTTCTCCTTCTCCACTTTTGTGTTGCAGATTTTCTATCCAAAGCATTTCCTTTGCTCAGACTGGATACAAGAAATAAACAAGTGTCTCGTGATGATATGTTGAAGATGAGAACATTCATGTGACTTAAAATGTTATTTGCTGACTGCTGTAAGCTTTTGATGAGGCGCTGTTGCCGTGGGCTTGAATAGTCTATGAGGCCAAAGCAGCAGTTTAAATGCATTTAAATTTGTTTACCCTGTACAACTCCTCAGGTCATGTCAGCACTGTCTATTACGAAAGTTCTAGAAGACTTCTAAAGAGCAGGAATATTCATTGATATTTGTTCATCTCTACACATATCCAAGGCATTAAAGAATTACCCTCCATCCTTTCCCCTTTCTATCCTCTTCGCAGGGATCTGTGTGCGCCGCAGCGTGGGCTCTGTGTTCATGCATCACAAGTTTGCGGTGGTGGACAGACGCCTTCTTATCACCGGCTCCCTCAACTGGACACTGTCAGCAGTGCAGGGGAACATGGAGAACATCCTCGTAACTGAGGAGCCAGACCTGGTGAAACCCTTCATCAAGGAGTTCCACAACTTGTGGGCGCACAATGATCCGGCACGACACCACAGCTCAAGTGACCAAAACCCTGCTCACTTTACAGCTAGAGCTTAAGATTGTAAGGTTGGCCACAAAGTGTCTACGGAATTTTATCTTCTTTTATTTTTTGTGATGTTACCTCTAGTTTTGAGCGACTTGTTTACGTTATAGGGAAGTTACCGCTCAAGATGATGCCACTTAATTTCAGATATATCTCGGAAGAAAACCTGTCTCCTATTGAATAACGGTTTTGTGTGAAACTGTATCAGGCTCATTCTGCAGTTGAGAGTTCCTTTTTGGTTTGTTTTTTTCATATGTTTTATAAAGAACAATGACTAGAAATAGTAGAACTAGTTGAACTATTCTGCACAGGCAGAAGAAGATAGTTGAGCTTCAAAACCTTGCAATGAGGGAAATATCCACAACATAGATTTGTTCCAGTTCTAAAGGGACTACCTCTGTTAAGTTCTTAAGATAAGAATACGTTCTTAAATAATGTTTAAATTCCGTCAATATCTACCCACTCTCATGCTGATGTGAGGTCAGGTAACGTTTTCTAGTCCATAAAACATTTCTGTAAGTAATAAGTAAATTAAACGGCTCCAGTGTTCATCCTGAGTCTACAGAAGTGACGGGATCCCAAATTAATTTGAAAAGGCGCTATTCCCACCCTTTCTTTACTTTAGTCGCTAGGCTAAAAGCATTAGCTCAACTGCACCTCAAGGGTGTGAAATTACAGCTTTTCACATCAATTTGGGATCTCAAAGCATCTGTGGACTTGGATTAAGCTCGACAAGCTGTAGGGAGATTTTCTCTTTTTCTGTTATTGTTATTTTTTATTTACATTTTAAAACAAGTCCCTGTCTACCTCAGTCGTTTAAAAGAACGCTGCACAATGTTTTGCTTTGAAGCTCCAGAAATGTTTTTGTGGACAATGAAACTTTGCCTGACTTTCCATTAGCATGTGGGTGAATAGGATTGTCGTTTTTGGGTAAACTTATCTTTTAATGTTTTTAAGTTTACATCACAGGTTGACATTAGGCAGTATAACAGTTCTCCAGTGAAGTTATCAATGTAAAACTCTGTCCTCATAGTCATCATATAATCTATATAAATAATGCTATATTATTACCAATTTATATAAAATACCATATGATAATGAACTCATGATACACTTTCAGAATTATAGAGATTACGGAGGAATCTGAGTTTCATGTCTTTGTTTGATATACAATCCACAGTTTACATGTGTATAATTCTAATTTACACTGTCTGGGGGAGGGGAAAAAACACTGTATAGTTCAGGGTGTGCTCCTGCTGTCTCAGGGAAGATGTTGTGCCAAGCACCAATAAAACCGCTCTTCCACACTGCAGTTTTGGCAGGTCTGTTGCATCACTGCCCCGCAGCTGTAGTTTTCCTCTTGCTCCAACATGATTTACTCTGTCTCAAAATCACAAAAAAGGCTTTACAGAACAAATACACACCAGCATTCTCCTTACTCCACAATACCATCCTTTTAGATATGCGAACACAAGTAGTCTTGATTCTGGTCTGGGCATGATTCAGTGTGCCTGGGTGCATGACTCCCCTGCATTGCTCAACAGTCAGGCTGATGCTTGTAGATAAAGGCCAGAACTGGTTTGTCAGACTGAAGACTTGTAATAATTCAGCAGCTTACTCCTTGGAAGTTTAGCGTACTAAATGGAAATGTTAGACTTCACGAATCAGCTGCTATATTTTATCCACGGTACAAATGATCAATGTAACTTGGAGGTCATGAGTTTGGATGCGTTACTGGTGCGTAACGCCTGCACCATTCAACACACAGCAGCAGGGCCGTCTGAAGTTTACTGTTGAAACTGCGTCAAGTGGACAGTGAGGGATCAGATATAACCGGAAATATGGGGATGTAACTTTCAGATTAAAGGTGTTGTGGGTCAATTGCGCGAGCGAAATGTGTTTTTGTAGCATCATATCACTTTTGCTTAAACCAATTGTTGATTAACCATTTGGGCTATTGAAGTGCATTTGTTTTGGCAGTACTTCTAATTGGTACGTGTACGTTCATCAAACAATAAAGCCCTAATTAGATTATTAGAAGATGAAAATCAATACAACAAAGACATGGGAAATAGAAAGAGTTACAGAATTAAGGAATTATGCTTTATTAATAATAAAGAACATACACATTCTATTCACCTTTAACATGCAGATATGACACATGTAGAAGGATATATACACAGAGAATCATAGAACTTAATCTACCAGGTATAAAAAACATATATGTATAGTATACATATTATACAATTGTGCATACAGACACAATTGCAAGGGGACGTTAAATTGCATATGATACTAACAGGTATTGCGCAGGGCAGGTGCACGGTGTAAATATATGTACTGCCAGCATTTATAATATACACAGGCTATACAGATGAGAATAGGGACTGAAGCCATATGTCACATATTTGCATTCACATTTACTTTTCGAACGGCTGCTTTTATTCTGAAAGGGTTCCCAGGAAGCGCCGTGTATACACTCCGGCTGGCTTGTCTCGTGCTCACACTGTGCGTGTCCCGGTGACAGGCACATGCACCGTCTGGAGATCCGGGAGCTGAGCGCCTGAAGAGGAGCGCCCGACAGCAGCGCACACCCATCGGCTCTGAGGTGGAGGTGGAAGACGGCAGGAAGGAGCGACAGACAAACAAACAGGGAGGAGACAGACTCGTAAACAACATCCGAGGTGAGAGACACTCACGGAGCATTCTTTTCTGTCACGGCGCAGCGTTTGTTTAAATGTCACCAGGTTTGCGGTTGAGCCGCCGTATGGTAGGCAAATTAGCCTAACTGTAACTACAGTGTCAGCTTACGCCTCACACCCTCTAATGTTGACGGAGTATCAGGATGGTTCATGTACAAATAATATGATTGATTGTGAGTGTCAACAAGTGTCATGATCCAGAGTGTGCACACCCCATTTCCATCAACTTCAGCCACACTTCAGACCAGATGTCAACATCCGTCGGTCCTGTAGCACGGCGGCCTGTTGTCTTTCACCCAGCATTACAAACCTCCACACACCAGTTTGCACTTCTTTTCCACGCTCATGTCCAGGCGCATGCGTGGATATCGCTATACAACAGCAGTAACCCCGCCGGCCAGTACCTACTTTATGGTGTTGAAAGTGGTAAATGCTGAGCCGGTCTCCAGAGAGATCACAGCAATCAGGGAGGAGTGTAGTGCAGGCTCTATGACAAGGGGGGGGAGGAGGGTGGGTGGGGTGGATGTGTGTTTGAATGGATGGCTCGGCCTCCTCATGATGCAGAGAGATGGAGGAAGGAGAGAGTGTGGAGAGGGTTAGATATGGATGGATGATGACAGGAGGGATGCATAGATGGATGAATATGAGGGAGAGTAGAGGAAGATAAATGGGTGTGTGTGTGTGTGTGTGTGTGTGTGTGTGTGTGTGTGTGTGTGTGCGCGCGTGTGTGTGTTTAAATGGGAGTGTCAGTGTGTCGACGAATGGTCAGATGTGTGATGAATGAAACAGAAGGAGGGGCAGAGGATCTATTACCCCTTGCCCACCGCTCAGCGTCTACTGATCCCATAAGTTCGTGTCCACGTGACGGATGTCCAGGGAGGGCAGTGGGTGAGGGATGGAGGGAGAAACCGCGGAAGGAGCACGCCTCGGCCGTGATTCACAGCACGGGGATGAGAGCGCTTGAGAGGGATGAAGGAGGGAGACGGACAATTTTTAAAACAACACTTCCATTTTCCAACAGCTGGATGTATTTTCAGGCATGTGAGGGCAAACCTGAATTCTCGAATAGCGGAGATTCCTCACTTTGACAGTCGAGCACATCAGTGCTCTCCTCTCCTACATCCAACGCCCACACAGTGTGTAAATAAGCCTGATGGAGTCAAATCATAACCATCGCTCATGTCAAATGCCAACTCTCCAGATCAGGTCTTTAGCTGCATGTTCTCCCCAAAATAGACTGTTTATCAGCTGAAGAAATACTTGACATACTTGTTGCGTGTTGCAACCCAGTAGCTGGGGTTACAGGGGTAGTCTTCTATCCGACTGGAATCATTCTGATTAGAGATTCCAACTTAAAGGTGCACTATGTAGGGAAGACATTTAAAGAGAGGAGAACGACAGAGAACACGGATGGAATTTGGGGTTGATTGAACCCCCAACTCTCCATTTGGAGGATGTCCATTCTACCTACTGAGCCGCAGCAGCAAAGTGGTTCTACCCGCTGTGAAGTGTCGAATCTACTGTAACTACACCAGCAGAAAAAGAAGAGGAAGAAGAACCTTTACTGAGGAAATTCAATTCATCCACTCTGTTCGTTAAATATATTCCAAGACCGATTGGATTCTGGCTTTGTTCGACGTCTCAAACACTTGTTTGAACAACTCGCTCAACAATCCTTAAATCTTTTAAGATCACAAACAAAAATGTTGTAGTGGTTCTGTTTTTCTACCACCATGTTTTTCTCCCTCCCAAAAATGTCCCCTAATGTTGGTCTCTAATGAGGAATAATGCAGCAAGAACACATGTATTCCAACCAAAGAGAACTGATCCATTTCATGGAATCGATCTGATTCATTCAGATTGGGTGAGATCAGATCAGTCTCTTCCAAGTGATCCAATATTCCAGTGTTTGACATCCTGGGAATGAGACTCAACTATCGTTCCCTGGAATGTTAGTTTACTGCGCTGTATGTCATACATGTATAATATTCTGACGTTGATATGTATTCTGGTGTGTTGCTGTTTGATGGATTAAGCTTTTAGTCTATAAAATGATGGAAAACATTGGAGTGAAGGGTTTTGGATAAGTTTCCCCGAGCCGAAGCTGATATCTTTAAATCTCTAGTTGTGTCCGACCAACAGTCTAAAACCAAAAGAAAATTACAATTATATCAGAGAGAAGCAGCAGATCTGGAACAAAAAATGTTTGGCGTTGAATTGATAAATTAATCGTTTCAGCACAAGTTGTCTGCATAGTCCTTGTATGGTCACGAATTTCATCCATCCTTCTCCTTGACAGATGGCATCAGCCAGAGATCCAGGGACGGGCCAGGAGCAGAAGGATGCCGCCGACCAAAACTTTGACTACATGTTTAAGCTGCTGATCATCGGCAACAGCAGCGTGGGAAAGACCTCCTTCCTGTTCCGCTACGCAGACGACTCCTTCACTTCAGCCTTCGTCAGCACAGTGGGCATCGACTTCAAAGTCAAGACCATCTACAGGAACGACAAGAGGGTCAAACTTCAGATCTGGGTATGGAAAATATACTGAGACACTGATTTGAAAATATGATATATAAACAGTATTAATCTCTACATGCTGGTAAGAGATGTCTCTAGTTTTGAAATGTATTTAATTCACAGTGTTCAATTTTCTGTCCAAGGACCAATTAGTGAGCACTAGTAGTGAGATCTCAGAGCCCATCGGCTATCGTCTGATTTAACAGCAACAGCCTATATTTCGGGCTTTGGGTGTACGATATCTCGCTTCCCAGGATGGTGAAGGTTTATCACTCTTAAAGCCTTCACTTGACCAACCCAACCAACGTAGGCAACGAGTAATAGACAATCAGAGACTCAGTAGGTCAGGTCATGACTTCGCTAGCCAGTGTAGCCAATGGATGTATGGATAATGGATATCCGTGCCAAGAGTTTCTCTTCTATGCGTCAGTCATATTTTACAGTCCAATTAGCTACTTGAGATGTCCAGACAACATTTTGGCAAATATCTATAAACATATATCTGCTAATCTCTAAAAAAAAAAAAAGCATCATCAGACACTTGTTGCTGGGTTCTGCGATAGCTCTTTGGCCCACTTTAGCTGAATGTAACCAAAGCCCACTCAAATATAATGGTCAATACTTTACAAACGTAAACCAGAATGCTTCTGACACCAAATCTTGTCCATTGCCGACAGGTTCTGAACTCATACGCACGCTGAATGTTATCAAATATCAAATAATCAATATGTGACTATCTTAATATATTGTATCTTAAAGCAATATTTAAATTATGTTATTATTATTATTATTATTATTATTATTATTATTATATGGTATTATGGGAACTTTTGTGTTTGTCATTTTACCGACTTGGACTGTTGTGCTGTGGAACTGAAACTGTGCAAAGTGTCCTTACAATGACTCACAAAGAAAAGTTCATGAAATATCCTTTACCTTCCTTCACCTTCCTGCTTTCAAACTGTTTGTATGCACACAGTCTAGTTTCTCCTCTGCAGCAGGAAGAAAGAGTGGAAGTCTGGCAGATAAGAAACTATACAAACTGATGTTTACTCAGTGCAGAGGCTGAGTTACAGTTGACTGATTCAACTCAGCACACAAAAGTTTGAGTGCTGAGTGTAAAAACCTCATGTCTGCAGTTTTACTTGATCAAGTTTTTTATGTAGTGCTTTTTATGTAGTGCCGCTTGCCTTGTATTTGAATTGACATAACAAATGGCAGAGAGCCTGGAGGAAAATTTAATTAGTGACCTTGTTTGAGCCTCAGTTTTTTGTTATCTCAAGACTAATCTACCTCTGTGCATGTTTAACCGTTAGCTCAGGGCAAGTTGTGTCAGAATTAACCCGTATATCTGCACAAAGACACTGTTGGGAAGGATTTGGGTAGCTGAATATGGATGAAAACACACATTTTATTCTTATTTTTTGCTTCAAAGTAATTCCCCTTTGTTCTGTTTGTGGAATGAAAATATAATTATGACACACAAACACTCTAAATTTAAACCCAGATGTAATTGTTTTAGTCGGGTCAGCACAGAATTTGCTGTCTCACATTCTTACAAATTATGATTTTATTTGACATGTTATGGTCAAATGTAGTCATAGAAAATAAGAACTATTATTGATCAATTAGATGGATGCAAATGTATAAAGTAATCAAAATCCATCACCCATTTTACAGACCTTTTCATGTGCCTGGTGTTTAAAAAGAAACATAACCCTGCACTGATAAAAGGGCCACCATTGACTCTCAATATTAGAAAAGCCAGATATGGATCACGCTGTACTGACCTTTAAGTCTCAACACACCAAGGGTTGTTTTATCATTCCGTTCAAGAAATTTTGGTTTTGGCCCCCTCTTGACCAAAAGAAGACAGGAACAAAACATTTGCCTAGTTGAGTTCGTTTAGCAGTCCGTAGTCTGCATAGCTAAAGCATATTTTTCCTTAGATAATAAACAGCAATAATCAGACAGTTTTATCATAATTATTTAAAGGTGCAGTATGTAAGAATTTGCCACCTGTCAAACTGATCAACGGGGCAGCTAAATGCTGCTAACAGTAGCTACCATTGGCCAGTTAACTGAGGTAGCAATGGAGCTAGAGGTCCAGACTGTGAGCTGGGCGCACCAGGGACGTGTAGGTGCTCACACCACTAGCAAAGGAGCTTTGCACCAGGACAGACCAGGCCAGGGCTTGCTGGTTAGCATGCTAACTTCAGTAGATACCTCTTCAACATGATACTTCACATTTTGTTGATAATTTGTAGTTAGATTTTTAATCGTTCCAACTAAAATTCTTGCATATTGTGATTTTGATTATATATATTTTTTCTCTAGAAGCATCTGGTGGGCCAATATGAACCTCATGGCCCCACTTTCGGCAGCCCTGTTTTGTAGGATTAATAGTCTAGTTAGCCTACAGCAGAGATATCAGTTTATAAAAAGCTGTGACACTCACATAACTGAGGCCTAAAGAGCCTCCTCATAATTTCCAGTAGAAAGCTCAGGGAGCCTTTTTCATTACAACAAATAAAAATTACACTGTAGAGAGCAAACAGGTTGACACATAATATATCAGCAAAACGGAGTGTAAAACGCTGCAGTCTCTTTAATGTCAGAGCTGTAATTTACTCGAGGTAATTAACGGCATTTACCTCTAAAAACACAGCCGAGTGAAAAGTGCTTTTGAAAGTGTTGTTACGTAACACACACTGTTTATCGTCACCCCGTCCCCTAGTTTGCCCTCTTACACGCTGCTGCCTGTCATGGATGTGGCGTAAACTAATTTCTCACACTGTGGAGTTAATGACAGTTGATGTTTAACATCGTCCCCAGACGGCAGGGTTCATGAAAGATGCATGTGTTTGAGCTGCTGGAGCTGAATGTGCTTACTGCGCAGACTGACACCCAGGACAGATCTATTACTGAATGTTAGTGGAAGGCACGGACTCACCCACAGCACTGCTGTTAGATGAAAGTAATACATCTTCTTTTTTTTCTTTTTTTTTTTAGCTCAATATATTCAGCATAGCATGGCTTCTCTGCTCTGCCTAACAATGATACAGTTGCATACTTTTTCACAAGGAAGGGAAAATGGCTGCTGAATGGATGTCATGGGGCCATTAAAAGGAGATGAGCTCATTTTTATAAAACCCTGCACCAAAGTTTAAGACGGTGGTGACACCTCATGTTGTGACTCTCACAGTGTGACTGCTCAGACATATAATGTGGGACTCTGCAAGCTGTAAATCCTCACCTTCAGAGTGAACATTTATACCTTAGATTCATCAGTTAAACTCTCATTTTTTTTATCCTCACCAGATCTGTAATCTGTTAATGCTGTAATAGTTTTCCCACAATCAGAGAGCATTAACAAGAAAAATAACATCTTCAGACCTTTATTTTGCCCCTTGAGGCATGGCTGCAGAGCAGGGAGCACATCCTGGTGTATTTACAGGGTGTGGCAACAATCAACACATGCAGGGAGGGATTAACTTCTGTTACAACAGAGTTAATGATTCACCGTTCCTCCTCGGGAAGCAGGTTAACCATTTCTTTTCTTCCCTCAGGAATCTTTCAATGAAAGGAATACGTTTGTTGTTAAAGTTAATGATAAGGATTATACAGTATGTGCGGGAAGGGAAGTAATATAACTGTGACTATGCTGTTCTCTTGAGATTGAGATGTGCTTTAGACAATAAAAGTCCCCCAAAAAGACCCAGAATTTCTCAGGTGTGTCGTTTCTTTACAGGACACAGCCGGGCAGGAGCGATACCGGACCATCACCACAGCGTACTACAGAGGAGCCATGGGGTTCCTGCTGATGTATGATATCACAAGCCAGGAGTCATTCTGTGCTGTACAGGACTGGTGAGTAAACCCCCACATGTAACATCAAGCTGCCACCTTGTGAGCCTGCGTGTGTGTCTGTTATCCATTAGGTGAAGACACATGTTTGGAGTTGGCCTTTTATGTTGTTGTTATTGGTTGTCTTATGACCTGGAGACACCCTGCTGCTCTTTTGCTTTGTGTAAATACACAAAACTAAACTTGGCAGAATTTGTTCCATTTCTGCAGCAATAGCATACAGCAAGGAAAAACTGCAAATAACCACAAACACAGTAAAAAGTTGTTCATATAGAGACACTTATCTGACAATTGACCTCCACTAATTGTAAAATATTTCCTGTGTTCAAAGTGTAAAGACCTACTGATTAAAATCCTACGGAACAACAGCAGTAATGACAGCAGTAATATTTGAAATAAATACCGGCAAATGAAAAGCTATATATATAATGGCCCTTTTCAGTGTTATGCATTTATATACATCATAGTAAATATATATAATGATATATATAATATTAAATATTACAGTGGTGGAAGAAATACTTGTATCTTTTACTTGAATAAAAGTATCAATACCACTCAGTAAAAGTCCTGCATCCAAACTCTTTCTTTAAAAGAAGAATATACGTGTGCAGTAGTACGATATGTTTAGGATCAAATACCCTTAAAAGTACTACAAGTAATGATGTGACTACAAACCTGACCATACTGATCATGTGACCATTTGCTAACATGTAAATGAAAGAACCCAAAAGTATTTTCCTCTGAGATGTAGTGTGAGTAGAAACAGAAAGAATCAGAAAATGCTAATACACAAGTAAAGTAAAAGTACCTCAAGATTGCACTTCTGTATGTAAATGTTGTTAGTTCCATTCCAACACTTTATTATATAACAATATTATCATTGATGGCTCATTTTTATTGCCACAGCCGGTTGAGGTGGAGTCGACATTACCTTTGAGATAAATATAATGGAGTGAAAAGGACAATTAATGTTGTGTTGGCGTTTCCCAGGGCAACCCAGATCAAGACGTACTCGTGGGGGAACGCACAAGTAGCGCTGGTTGGCAATAAACTGGACCTGGAAGATGACAGGCAGGTCCCCACTGAAGATGCCCAACGACTGTCTACAGAGCTCGGTCAGCACACACACACACACACACACACACACACACACACACACACACTTTTATCACACAGTCAGCAGAAACACACAAACCAAACATCAGTTATTAATCATCTCTCACTCTTCTTTCTCTCCCCGCTCTCTCCAGGCTTCCAGTTCTTCGAGGCCAGTGCCAAAGACAACATCAACGTGAAGCAGGTTTTTGACAAGCTGGTGGACGCCATCTGTGAGAAGATGAACGAGAGCCCCAACGGTGAGGCCAGTCCATCGGCCAACAACAAGGGAACCGACCTGAAGGAGACGCCCCGCAGCAGCCAGGGCGGATGCGCATGCTGATAGCTGGAAATTCATAGAAAGCGGGTTTCATACTCACAGTCAACAAGCTCTCATTGTGAATGTACTTTATCATATGTTACTGCAATACTATCATGGATGCTTGGCTTCCCTTGTTTTTCATTTGATCTTTTCCCGACTTGGTGGCGACTCCTCATTGTAATTTGAATGCGACTGTTACGCTGAGATGCCAAAGAGCTGCTGTGCCTTCTGCCCGACACCTCTGCTTTACTCTGTCTAGTCTAGTGGGTGAACACAGCACCTGTTGCAGGCGAGGACGTGAATGAACGGCGTTGAATCAGGTCGGCATGGAATGGAAATCACTGTGATTTACTTTCATCATGCTGCCCCCCTGTGGGTGTTGCATGAAAATACATCACTGTGACTCCTCACCGCACACTGTGTATCCTGTGAACCTGCCCCCATGTGATCCTGCTGAGGAAGAAAAAACTCACTCACTGTTCGGTCCAAAGTCAAACATACCTGAAGGTTGAGGTCAAACATACCTTGATGGTGCTGTGTCATTCCAGATCCATCCGTGTGCGTCGTCCTGTTTTAGAGGGATATTCTCATTTGCTTTTAATTTATAGCTTCCTGTGTGTTTTTTATTTTTCTTGTTTTGATCGTTAATGCTTGTTCAATATTTCATTTTCCAAGTTTATTGTGTCCCTCTAAAAGTTGAGATTAAAAGATGTGGATAAATACATTATGTCTGTTGGTTTTTGTGAATATCAATGAATGCTACTTTTCTGTATCAACCAACTTTTGAATTATAAGAAATTATTCTACACAGTGTTGACACTTTTTAGTAATCAGTAATCAGTGTTTTCCCATTCATTAAAAAACGAAATTTTCATAAACTGTGTGTTTATTCCCAATATTAAATTATTTAATTCCTTGAATTGGCTGCTTTCTATGAAATAGTCATTGAGCTGTGTGTTAAATGTAAAGAATCATTGATGAAGATTGATATTATTTGGACCATGACTTGGTTATAAAGTTGGTGGTTGTGAAAGTTTCTGCTCTATTTTTAAAATGGGACTTTGGTCACCAGGAAATGTTGCTTGCAGGTCGGTGACGTGTGTGATGTCATGAACTACTTGTGTGTGCATGTGTGTGTGTGTGTGTGTGTGTGTGAAACCCATGAGAGGATAAAGGGGCATGTGCAAGCCTTGTCGAGCAGACACTCTTGATCGATCAGACCTCAGCGGACGGACAGACTTCTCTGCAGTACAGGTAGGAGCTTCATACTTTCATACTTTTAATCAACTGTATGATTAACAGTTAAAAATCTTTCATTTCTAAAACCACCTGAAAACACAGCGTAGTGAATGAGCATATGACTTGACCTGTTTTGCTTTTGCCAAAGTGAAAAGTTAACAAAGGGATGACAAGTGAAACATACTTTTTATTTGATAATTAAGGTTGTTGGTGGCTAACTGATGTCCATTCCCCTGTAACCTCCAAGTGACATTTTGTTGTCCTGTTTAATGGGTGACAACACAATAATAACCAACTACAGACTTCATGAGCCAACGCTTGCCTAGCCCAGTCCTCTAACAGTTCAGATTAATAAAAACTCTGCCAGCTAAACATGAACCTTTGGCAAGAACAGAGCTGATGTAGGAACTTAAACTGTTTTTCTCTGACTTTGCATTTTGTCCCGTTTTGAAGCCTAAAGTCTTCCATTAGATGTATTTAAAAAAAACAGCATGTGACTTTGAGGTCATGTAGACCGATACTCAACTTTTGGAGCCGATGCTGATAAAAGAGCTGTGATGAATGTAACTAAGTATTGTACTCAAGTGCAGTTTTGACATACTAGTTTTTGTTTACTTAAGTATTTCTCTTTTCTGCTCCTTTATACCTTTACTTTTTACTCCACATTTATTTGATAACTTTAGTCACTTTGCAGATTATAAGTCACATTAGAGCCGAAGTAGCACACTTTACAATGAATTTATTTTATCAGCCATTAGATAAAATAAACAAACACATTATATCGCACATAAAAACATAAATATATGTATCATTTACTTTTACTTCTACTTTTGATACTTGAGTACATTTGTTGCCAGAAAATTACTTTTGTGACCTAAAGGTGCTCTATGTGGTTTCTGAAAATAAATTCAGAAATTCAGAAGGTAATATTTATAATATTAATCAGGTGATCATATATTATGAGTGTATTTCTTTACAATAGCTTTACTTTTACTCAAGTACGACTTTTGGGTACTTTTATAACACTTGTAGAAAGTGTCTAAATGGACACTTCGGACAGTATAAATACTTGTATGGCAACAATCCCTCCATCCTGCTCTGCAATGTCATCTCTCTAAATAATACTTTTCATACCCGCACATATTGAACCACATGTATATGATACGGATATACTGTAACAGGCCAATATCTGCCGATGATTTGCACCAAACCATATACATAGTGTTTTCCAGTTTCATGGAAATGTTTTATTGCCTCTTAAAACACAAGGGAACAGCTGCTGACAGACAGTTCCAGTCAAAGTTGCAATAAGGAAGAAATACACGGTTCAATAACCATAAAAGTGAGCTCACTTCTCTGACGCAGATCATAGATGGAAAAACAATGTGGTGCCATGTTTGGGACAAGGTGTGTGTGTTTTATGGTTCTTCTTGGCCCCTTTCAGTTTGATAACCAGGAGTTTGATAAGAAGACACCTTGACCCCATTAATCATGAACTCGTGACATTTGGTTAATTGAAGCCAGATTATGATGATAGGTCCTTCTTTATCCTGTTTGCCATTCATTTTATGGCACTGGAAATTTAAGTTGTTAACGTTTAACAGTGATAAAGATGGCTTTGGACTCTGCTAATATTGATTGGGGTTATAATTTTAAGGTTTAATTGATGATACTATAAAACATCTTGTACAGTTTTACAATGGAGAGAATACAAGTTCAAAGCAGGGGGAAGTGAATATATTCTTCCTTTGTATTCAGATGTGTGCTTGATAATGCTTGAAATAACTCGCAGGCCAGGCACAATGTAAAAATAAAGTGTGGTTATGATTAAACAACTTCCCACACTTCAACCGAAACCTTGGATTACGTCAGCTTGAAGCACTTGTTTTTTACTTAGAGGAGATTCAGACCCCTTCTGTTTCCTGCCGGTGACTGTGGTTAATGTATAACCAAAGCAAATGCCATTCGACCTGTGTTGGTGCTTGTTTGTGTTGTAAGCCATCCTCATGTCATTGATTTTCCTATGAGAGGTAAAATGCAAAGTTGTCCACATAACCAAAATCGCATCTGTGATAATTAGGGAAATGTGAGTTGTTATTCTGTCGTTTAGTTAGCAGATGAACTAACAATGTGTTTTTCTGTTTTTTCTGTAACAGACAACAAACAATCAGCCAAGATGTGTTGCTCCGGCTTCCTCAAAATAATGATGTTCATCTTCAATGGCGGTATCTTTGTAAGTTGGAATAAAGATGACCACTCATTTTCAGTCTCTGCTGTCAAGCTCATACTCATAGTCCAGGTCCTACAGGAAAACACACTAAACAGCATGTGTCAAAGAGGGCAAGCCATTTACTGACTTTGAATAACTCTTATTTATCTCATCTCAGCTAAACCTGGAAAGGAAAAACATTTGGAACATAGGCTTTAGATTTAAGGGTTTTTAAAACTAATCACTCATTAATGGTGTTTCCGATAAAACTCCAGGAAGTCACAGCTCCCAGCCAAGAAATAGTCTGACACACAACCTACCATAACCTGCAGGCTAAGCTAAGATACCCAGCAGCTGGCCTACCATAAAGACATGAGGGTGGTATCAGTCTTTTCGTCACATGCTTGCCAAGAAAGCTGAGTGTATTTGATCATGCATTTCAGAAGGCGGTGAACCCGGTGAGGCTGCCCCCCTCATGCACAATAAACATGTGGCACAATAATGCACCCTAACCCAATAAACCTGTTTACCTGGGGAATGTTCCCAACAGGTGTTTCCCTGTTCCCCGGGCTTTCGTCACCCCGGTCCCCAATGGTTTGAATCATGTTGCTGGTATCAAATTCAGAATACGAATGTGTTAACGAAAAGCACGGGAGCTGATGAGATGAAACATTAAACTTTATTGTCTTTCTGTGTACTGTTTTAACACAGCAGCACATTCTGTTTTATTGATGTTTTACCCTTTGGAATCAGGTCGTAGTTATCAGGCTGAACTCACGTCTCATATCTGCAGCTCTCATTTCTTCAGTAGTGCGTCATTGTGCGTCTTTTATGGCACAGCTCAGTCTGACTTCTCTCTTTATTGCTTGATTATGATAAATGTAACTCTATTCATCATGTCACCTGTCTGCACTGTATCTTTTCATGACTTTACCAGTATTTCATTCAGTCTTAATGCTAAGTCCATTCTCACTCTCTCTGCTCTGTCCTCACCCATCATGTAGTTGGCAGGTGCAGCCATCCTGGGTACGGGAATATGGGTGAAGGTGGACAGTGGCTCTCTGCTGGGTATACTGGATAACGTGGAAGGGGCTCCGTCTGAGTTATCCCAGCTGGCCAGCATCAGCTACCTGCTGATCGCAGTGGGTGCTGTGCTGGTGGTCATCGGCTTCCTTGGCTGCTGTGGAGCCATGAGGGAGAGTCGGTGTATGCTGCTGACGGTGAGCCATGTTTGATAGGTCAGCTTCAGGTCAACCGACTGAAAGAGTTCATTAATAGGAGACAATTTCATGTCAGTTCTGGAAAATTTTGTGGAACAAAAATGTTATTATTACTTATTTTCTGAAGACAGGAAGATATGTGGACTTTCCTATGTTTAAAATAATGCCAAGTATTTCGTAGCTGGAGATTGAAAACTTTCAGATTGTATTTGACCCAAATGAAATTAAATCAAATTAATCATTTAATTTGGGAATTAAATATGTAAGAATTGGCTATGCTATGCTTAGTTAACCATGCAGCTAGCGGTCATATTAGCTGACTGCCCAGATTGGTAGGTATAAAATGGCTAGGGGCTAGCTGTTCAGCATGATAACTTCAATAGATTTCTCTGCAGCAAGACATATTTGCCATAGCCATTCCCAATATGCAACCAATGTCTAAACTGTTATCCCCCCATATTCTGTTGATCAGTTTTTAATTTTGAATGCTTAAAACTTTAAAATATATTGCACCTTTAAAGTAGTTGTTGTATGAAGTCTGTTCTAAGTTACACACTGTTTAAAGCTGCCTATTTATCAATAAAAGCAATTCAAAAATTATACCTCGAAAGCAAAGAAAACTACCTTCATATCTGAGGCTACATGGATAGGAAATCTGAATTCTGGTAGCAGCAGATGCTGAAATATTTCATGGTTATGTTTGATTGCCTAAATGTTATTTGCGCAGACCTGTTCGTCACTGTTGGCGAGACTTGATTTTACGAGAATTTTACGGTGTCATTTATCATTTTCTCCCCATTCAGTTCTTCAGTATTGTCCTGATTATCTTCATCATCGAGGTTGCTGGAGCTGTGGTGCTGCTCGTCTTCAAGGGTTTGGTAGGTGTCTTGAAAAAAACTAAAAAACTAAATTAGATTAACTCAGCAGCAGTGGTCAGAATTAACAATTAAGTGCCTATGATTGTCCACCTTCTCAGGCTGATCAGCTTCTTCAGGATCTGGAGGATGGAATTAGAAAGGACCTCACAGACAACTACGGGAAGGATGAGGGTGTGACCTCTCTCTGGAACACCACCATGGAGAAGGTAGTCTCTTTTAAATGATATTTTACAGAGATATCTATAGTTACACATAATCATTTGAACCAATGAAAGCAGTGGCTCTTTGAGCACACTTTGAGTTGCAGAGTCAGTTCATAATGAAAGAAATTATAACCAGATTGTATTCTTTTAACAGATTTCATTTTCATAATTGACAGTTCAACCTCTCATCATAGTTTTCGTTAAGATTTGGGAGTAACACTTCTTTTTCTTCGTTTTCCTCTAGTTAAAGTGCTGTGGCGGCAAGAACTACACAGATTTTGATGACTCCAAATTTTTCACGGACAACCGATTTTATCCAAATACGTGCTGCAATGAGTCAATCGCCGATGGTGATTGCAATGAAAACAGAGCTTCGGTACGAGACCATGCTACTTTTAATTGAACTTCATGCATGTTTGTAAGATAAATCTTTAATTTTGATGAGCAGTTCCTTATCTTAACTAAAACCTGTTTCTCTTCCAGGCCTTCATGGTTGAAGGCTGCATCGACAGGATAGTGCAGCTGATAGAGGACAACGCTGTGATTGTTGCTGCTGTGGCTCTTGGAATCACTGCTCTTGAGGTATGGAAAACCACTTCAAACAGCCCAGGTGCTTTACATTTTTCTCGCCCAGACAG
Source organism: Sparus aurata (assembly GCF_900880675.1). Classification (NCBI taxonomy): domain Eukaryota; kingdom Metazoa; phylum Chordata; class Actinopteri; order Spariformes; family Sparidae; genus Sparus; species Sparus aurata. The sequence continues at coordinate 22,226,903 of NC_044187.1, read as the reverse complement.
CAAAGTGCACCAGGTACCCTCATCCAGCCCACATACCGCCTGGAATGATGGCACTGAATAAACCACTTTTTGGCCAGTTCTGGTTTAATTGGTTCGCTCTAGGCTGACTACTGGCCATGTTGCCACGAGCAGGAATGGAGCCACCAAGTGCGATCATTCCACGCTGCTTGATGAATATATTTGGTGTCGGCTGGGTCAGGGCCACAACAATTTTGCTATCTGGGCAGCCACCAGTCAAGAAGAGTGCTGCTTACTTGATATATTATATGTCATAGAGAGGTCTTGGAGTAGAAATTGAAAACAATTTTTGTTTTCATTGCTTGTGATATGAGTTTGGCCACTTAGGATTGCAGATTTTGGTGAACTGGTACCTTAAAAAGTCAAGGGAGAGAGTTTCCATGATTTTCAAAATCTGTAGCAAAAAAACATTTTGAGTGGGCCACTTGGCTAGAGTTCTTACGCAGACATAAACGACACAAATATTTTGGACCTCAAAAAAGTTTGTACAATTACCAAGTTTCAATCATAATAAGGTTTCCTAGGAAAAGAGATGGACCTTTCTACGCGCTCTGTGGATGTATTGTAATTCTTTAAATGATTTGTCTACACAGACGAGGTATCAATATGATCTTTAAAAAGGGGCACATGGATCTAGAGCTGCCATGAAAAATTAAAGAACCAACGAAGAATGAACTATTTGATATGTGATTATTCGTTTCATCAATCTCCTGTCCTACAAGAAAACAAGAACACAAGAAAATATGATAAACCATTAAAACAATACAAGTATAATGACTATAACCTAGCTTAAGTGGCTTTAAATTAGAATTCTTATTCTTATTCTTATCCTGTTCGCCAAACTAGCGAAACAACTGGAGAAATATTTCCTGCAATTCAGCCAAACTCACACACAATAAAATCTGCCTCAACAAAAAGGCACTTTGGACATCAGGGGCAAAGGAGTAGGTGCAGCACTCTTACTCCCCCTCTGCACATGCCTGTGTTACACTGTGTTCTGATGACGTGCTGACCAACTCTCGTCTTTACAGATTGCTGCCATGGTCGTTTCGATGGTTCTCTACAAGAACATTGGCAACAAGGCATAACACTCCCCATCTGGGATGAGATGACAACACTGTAATTTGTGGAGAAATTGTACTTTTCATATGTAAAAAGTTTTTTTTTTATTTGATTCAGAACAGGCACACACACTTTTGGTGCTCTTCGTGTGTAATGGCATGTAGAGCATTGTTATGACCTCAAAGATGAAGAGGTCATCAACGGAGCTGATGTGTTCATCAAAACTGCATTTGTACAGATTTATACTGTGATTTATTTATGTTTTAAGAAGAAGGGCTGTCATCAGCCGACTCTGTATGTGCTGATACATATCATGTGTAATGATGCACCGGGCAGAAAGAAGCTGCATGTTTGTGTCCCTCACATTCACTTTAGTTATATGACAAATTTATTTTTGTATATTTGATCATATTGAAATAATAAAGATCACAATCTTGACTTATTCCCTCTTGTACATGTTGATTCTGGTTAATGTGTCAGAAAAGACTGAAGGCAAAATTATGTCATATGATAATGGAAAATATGTCATCTACATACAATGGATTCTAGGCCAAACAAAACATTACCAAAAAAAAAAAAGATATTTAAAACGTCTGGCTTTGAGTAGATGGTCCCTCAGGAGAAAGTTGATTTCAATGAAGTTACGAATTTTCCACCAGGGTTGTTGGTTTTATCTGATCCCACAATCTCATATCTATCGCACCAATGGGAAACATCAAGCATCAACAAGACTAGAATTACTTTTACTCCATCTAGCATATTATTTTAACCAAAATTAACTCCAAACCACATGTGGCTAGGCATGACTGACTGAAAGAAGTTGTACCTTCTAAAAAATACTGAGCAGAGAGAACATTGGCAAGTATTCCAGACGAAATAGACGTGTCAACCTTTAAGAAACTGATGAACTATTCATTAAAGCTTCATTGTATTTAGATCCCAAGGATCACATGACTACTTGTTTATTAAATGGGTCACAGCCCACAAATAATTATCTGCAATCCCCCTCAGCTCTGTGGCGCTCCTTAATGTGTTTTGAGCTCATTGATATGGTTTTCAGGCCTTTATTGAGTTACTTTTTTATTGAGCTGCAATTGTATCATTCTCATAGCTGTTTTAGTCACAGCAGGCAGCTGTTTGCAAGGAAAAGGCTTGAAACACCCTTAAAGAGACAGAGACTGAATTTAGGACCCACCACCTTGAGGTGGCCAGAAACATGAGTGAAAGCTAATGTGACCCTGTACTTTTACTCTTACATGGGTAAATAAGCAACTGTTTGCTTGCAGGTTTGCATCATCAGCTTTATGTGTCCACATGTATCCACAACCCCTCAGTGACCAAAATCTGCATCTGCTAATGCAGGTTTAAGGGTGTAAAAAAGTGACTGGGAATTTAAAGGAGAAACTCTTGTCAAGAATAAAGTCCTGTGTACAGATTTTCACTATCATGAGATCGAGGCCAGTCCTTCTTGGTACTAGACTCTTAGTTTTGTTACTCTTCGAAAAGGAACACATGATTTTTATAGTCCTGATTGAAACATTTGTGGTTTTAAGTCCATCAGTTTTTCACACAAAGCCTTCCAATCACAATCACAGACACATTTTTGTCTTTTTCAACATCCTGCGTGTTGTGGGATACCTCCTGCTGACCTCAGTAATAAGTAATGGGAAAAAAAACAGCCATCAAATTGCCTTATGTACGAAATGGACAGGTGAATGTGTGCCATATGGTCCGGCCTTATGGTCCAGAGTGCTTTAATCGCTGATACATAACAAGATACAGATTACAGTGTATCAGCGTGAGTGTGTGTCTTGTTAGTGAAGTGTAATGTGTGCTCACTGCTGGCAGCTGAAGCGGCAGGTTCTCCCGTCACATGCTGTGTCATAGACACCTGATGACCCTCGTCAGTGGCGGCACAATCTGCAGAGTAGAGGCGGAAGTTTCTGTTTTTGTTATCAGCGTGAGCTCTGTGGCCATCGTGCCATACACTCTAGACTTCTCAGTGTAAAACTTGGGGAGAAATACAAACATTACTTCCTTTTTCCACCTGTAAGTTGGCATCAGTTTTTTATCATCAAAGGTGCTTTAGAGATCTCACGGGTGTTTGCAGTGTCCCAGGATGAGAACATCCTGCAAAGCCAACCTTTATATCCAGTAGCCTATATGTTTCCACTGTTTCAGCATCACTGTTGCTGTTACCCCAGGTCATGTCACTCTTTTTCCCCACCGCATAAACTTCTGTTTCACCTGCAGTATCCAGTCTTTATAAGTCTTTTATCTAATCTTTTGTTTAAAAAGTATGAAAAAAAATGTCATTTGTTTCTTCAGATTCAGTGACAAAGTCAAATCTAATCAAACAAATAAGTCTTCTTAATTTCTTCTAAAGCTGGCCACCTTTGTGAGCCTTTCTCCTTCAGATTTCTCAACCTCTCACTGCTCACAAGTTCAACAGTTTCTGGCACAGTTTTGTATTTACACTCTAGACTTGGCACAAAGCTTTTTATCTCCTCTTATTGACCTTAATTCTCTTGGTTACATCAGCGGCAGGAGCAGGTTGTCAATATATAACAAAGTCAATAATACTGAGGGAAAGATGGTTTGGGACCTCTGTGTCTGTTTTGTCACAAAAGACATGGCTGAATAAACCTTTTTCTAAAAAGAGGACTCATTACGACGTTGAAGGCCATCTTCAAACTGCCACATTAAACTGTGTTAAACGCCCGTGAGAGGCTCAAACAAAACGGTTTTATTAGTCTTTCAAATGTCATCCAAAGTTCACGGAGAACAGGGCGTCTTTCAAACAGGGACAGAAAAATGGAACCAGCAGGAGTGATAATACTTTGTAAACTCTGCCCTCTTGTGGAAAACATCTATTCTGCAGCTGGAGGGAAATAATATCCAATATTCACACTGAACACATCCACACACATCCTGCATTACTGATGATACTGCAGTTGCTTAGGAACTATAGATCTCACCCGCCAGTGTTCAGATCGGGTCAACGCAGACGAGAAAGTGTTCAGATCACAGACAGCAGGTCATTTGCATCCATCTATCCTGACCATAATGCTAAGTGGTGGATGGGAAACAGACGTGTTGAAAAGTGCCTCTTAACACCGAGGCCCCTATGAGAAAGTCAAACACTCTCTCTATTATAATGTTGTCAGCAGGTCGGCCTTCAACAGTGAGTGTGTGATCAGGTCACGGGTGACAGAGCACACTCAGGTCTAATGGTGTAATGATGGTGCGTCCAGGGAGAGGCTGAGAAGACGCCTGTGGGAATAAATGGACAGGAGACGGCTTGTTTACAAAGAGGGCATAAACTCATCATTGCTTTACAGCCAAAGGTAATAAAAACACCTGCTGAATAAAGAAGGCTTTTACTGCTGTCTATGAGTCTCCCTGGCGCTGTGGACCGGGACGCAAAACAGTTTAGGTTTAGTTGAACGTTTATCTGCTACATCAGCTTTAATGTTTATTAGTTTAAGACACTCATATGCAACTTGATGTACATTTTGAGCATACTCTTTTTTTTTTATTGTGGTGCTGAAAACAAATTTCACCTGTTTAAATATATGTAATTTTATCTGTAATTACTAGTATACAGGATGTGAAAGAAATCTAAACTTGCTTGTTTATGGTTGCTTTGAAGGGACGTAATTCATTTGTATTGAATTGGTCAGTCACAGGATCTCAACCACTTTATTTTTTAATTGAATGTAACTAAGTGCAGTACATTGACTTAATTAGCTTACCATAGCACATTTTGAAGTGCATGTACTTAACTTGAGGCCTTATTTTCTGCCACTTCAGACTCACACGCCACTACATTTTGTAGGAAAACGTATTTTTACTCAACTACATTTATTTGAATGTCTGTGGGACAATTTATATTAGTTAGATAATAACTCAAGTATTAGTTCAGTTACATCACTGAAATATAACTCAATTACAAGTAAAACCCACTGGTATTAAAATAATACTTACATAAAGTAACGTATTCTTCTCAAACACTACTCAGAGTATTATTTAGTTTTCAGCTGTTGATGTTTAATGCGTTATAGCAGGTGTTCAATCAAATAGGCGTCCGTTTCCAAAAATGTTGAGTCTAAATTTCTCACAACTGCTCTGCTCTGCTCAGTGGTTGTGGTCACAAACCTGGGCCTGCTGCAGAGTTTTGTGGTTTTTGTCCATATGTCAGGGTTTTCATCAGCCCAATATGGATCAGATAACCATATTGGCTAAAAGGTTTAGATATTAATTCAAATTATACCCAGTTCTCAAGTTACTGAGTAAAATACATGGTGTAATTCACAGTGATTTGAGTAGCTGTAATTAGTAACATCCACCACTGTCCTCTGGACCTAATCCAACTTGGTCTGGTGGCAGGCTGTCACTGAAAGTCTCTCAGGTTTGCACTTAACTTGAAAGATCTGCTTTTAGTTTCTATGCCCCAACAACTGGGAACACATTACAATCAGCCTAAAAATGAACATTTTGCCATTTGGTGAATATAAATCCATGAAATCCATCAACTACTCAGCCTCTGTTTCTACTCGTTCTAATGAATTGTTTTTGTATCATGTCTCTTCTATAAACTGTATTTATACACACATATTTGTAATTTAAAACTAGCATTGATGTAGATGAGGGCCTGTCCTCATTGATCTTCAAGTTTAAATAAATGTAATAATAGAATAACAATTAAAACTTGAAATGAAAAAAAATTCCTTCTGGAAGAATGCTGTTCATACCTCATGCGGTGCAGGGACATGAAGAATCTACAAAGGAGCATTGAAGCTGTTCTGGCAGCTCTTAATTTATTTATTTATTTAATTTATATATTTATCATTTGTTTAACTTTTCACTTAATTCAAGATTTAAAACAATAATAATAATAATAATAATAATATTCATAATAATAATAATAATGAACATTAGAAGAGGACAGGTCCCTCTCAATATTTAAGAAGTAGAGGAAGAATGAAAACATGCCCTTTCTTTCTTTAATTATAAGGAAAATTAAGTCTTCAATTTGTGCCTTACCAACATGAAATGAACATTTGCCTTTGAATAAAAGTGATCCAGTAACTAAACTTCCTTGCCACTAATAATCCTTGCAGTCAGCCCCAGATTTTTTATGACCGTGTTTTTTAACGCTCACCTTGAAGCTGAAATCCTCTCAGTCTGGCGACCATCCACGACCTGGAGTTTTAAGCTTGGTGTGATGTCTGGTCTGGTGTGGGAATTGCGACACCTTCTTTGCATTAAAACACAGGTGAGAACTGGCAGCAGCCTATATAAAAGACTCCCTCCATCACACTGACAAAGCACTGACAGCAAGGTTGCCATTTGGAACCTTGGACCATTTGACAAGACAAAGATTTGTTTATTGAATTTCGTCTGTAACTTTTTTTAGTTGTTTATTCAGTTTTTTCAAATTAATTGCATAATTTCCATTTCTGCTTTGAGCCCTATTGCTTTTGACGTGAAACAATGGCTTTCTCTATCAGCCTTATTCTTTTGTCTACCTGGACAGCCATCGCTTTTACATTCCCTCACAATATTTTTGACAACGTTGTGAAAGGGTCACAGGTCGAATTTGAATCATCCGGCGGTGGACCAGATGAACCCGTCCGAGGAATAGTTAAGGTCGTGCAGCTGGACACTCGTGCCCTGGCCCACTCTGGGTTCTTTAGAAGGGGACTGACCCCGAGAAGAGGCTCGTCCCTGAGCCCCAGATTGCCCTTCCCTGCTTTCCTGTCTCAGGGGCGTCCAGGTCCGGCTGTGGCCCCAAAGACCCCAATGAGTCCGCTGCACCACCTGAGCCCCAAAAGCCCCAATGACATGGAGCTAAAGAAGATGCAAGGCCTGCAGATGTGGCAAAGAGCCATGAGTAAAGGAGAGAAGATGTCCCTGCCGGTCAACCTGAAGGACACAAAACAGACATGCGCTGCCGTACCTTTCACTCAGGTAAGAGGAAATGATTTTGACTACATGTGCCAGAAAAATTAACATGAAAAACTCACTCAGGACCCATTTACTCAAGATAACCTATGGACCGCAGATGAGTATACATCTTAAGCGTATCTCTTTTTCGCCTGTATTTGCATTTTGAGTACCACAAGCCAGGTGCCAATTAGTTCTGTTATATTCAAGAGAAGGCAGACAACAATAACAACAACAAAAATACCTATTGTATATTTTGGTTCAACTGTCACTTTGAAAAGAAACCAAATCACATCACGGTTTGGCTAAAGGACCTGTTTCGGATGGCATGATCACGGATCAAGATGGTCTGACTTTCACTGACTGGTGTGACTGCAGTCAGCCATTTGGCAGCCTTGGTGGCTGTAATAACCTCCACGTCCTTCTCCTCCACCTCCCGTCATGAAAGAATAGACATTTAATGTGAACGTGATATGCCCTGTTGCTACACATGTCGACCTTGAACGTATCCATTGTTTGCAGAAAAGTTAACCGCTAACATTATATCCTGGAGACGGGGCTGTCAAATGAGTAATTGTTAACACAGTTGAAAAAAGAATAAAGCAAAGCAAGGAACAGTTTCAGTGGCAATAAGAGCAACGTGTGTTCACTCACAAGGCTCGTTCCTGCTCTGTGGTGGTGTGGAATTAAATAAACACAGAGTGATGATTCTTTTACACCCTCAGAGGTAGAATTAAGACAATATTGCTGAGGCCTGTTCTCCCTCTCTTTCATCCTAACAGCGTGTGACAGCAGACGGATGCGACACGGTAACAGTGCACAACAAGCTGTGTTTCGGCCAGTGCAGCTCCCTGTTCGTCCCATCCGAAGGGGAGTTTGCGGGGGTCCACCGGTCCCCCTGCTCACGCTGCGCCCCATCAAAAGCTCACACAGTGACTGTGCCCCTGCGCTGCGGGGCCGAGGTCCGGGACAGGCGAGTGATGGTGGTGGAGGAGTGCAAGTGTGAGACGAGCCGTGAGGAGAAGAGCGCAGAGGCTGCTGCTTCCACACACCTGTGACTGTGTTACAGCTGTTCTAACAAAAAAAAGCACAATACAGTTTTTTATTGTCTCCTCTTAAGGAAATAGAGCTGCAGGTTAAGATTTCATTTGGATTGACACCTTTATTCTCTGTCAAATCCCTGCCAGGATATGGAATATGTTTCATAATTTGTGTGATAATTATTTAGACACTTGTAATTTGATTTACATATGTTGTTGTCCGTGTGTATCTGTTTTTTCCTTATGAGTCTGAATTTGTTATTCAGAGTACAATACTCTGGTGGTTTCTTCCACCGCTGATTGATGACAAGATGACCTATATTTTGGTCATGCAATTTTCTGATGGAGATGTCCACACTGGACTCGAGTTCACATTAAAAAAAAGAAAAACCTGTTTAGATGAATCTAAACTGAAATATTGTGACGTGTAATATTGTCATTAAAACGTCTTATTGGTCCACATTCCTTTTGCCTGGCATTCGCTACTTCGTTTTTCTCTGCCAACACTGTTAGATTTACAAGTGCAATTTAGTTTGCATGCAAAGCTCAAGTAAAAACATGAAGAGCATTTGTTGTTTTTCTACCACCCACTCTCGCATTCAAGTGTCAGCTACTATATTTTATTAAAAAGCCATGTCCCGCCGACTTTTAGCACGTAGCACTTACATCTGAAAGCACCCAACTAGAGAGCAAACGAGCTATTGAGCGTGGGTACTTAGCGGTAGGCAAACATAATTGTTTCAGCATGGACCCCTGAATTATGTATAGGAACCACCTATTCTCATGCCCAATCTCTTTTCAGTGCAGTTGTGGGAATTTGAACATCCTTCACCACAGATGCACTTGAGTGAGCGGGCATGTGTGATTATGTGTGCATGTGCTCTTTTTTTCAGTTAGGGCCCATAAAACCTATTATTCATTTATATCCTGGCACCTGGGCCTGGTAAAGTGAACTCATCCCACACATCCCAACATACATTCCCAGAGGAGCATAAAGAAGGGGGCTCTTTACGTTGCCTTGGCATGCTGTCAAAACGACTGTTTAGATGGCCATTTGCATTCACGTGGGCTTTCTGAAAAAGTGAAAGCGTTCATTGCGCTACGGGGGTGCATTGAGTCCCTCGGATTCCATTAGCATGTGATTAACATCTTGAGTTGATGGCTATATTTTCCAAGATTGATGGGACAAATATTTGCCCAGGTCTTAACTATGAGGAATTAGGGGCCACTTTTAATCAGGCACTTGCTTTTTTACTTGATATGCAGAAAGTGGAGAGGCTGGGGAGGCTGACAGTGATCAAATTGTGCTTTTGAAACTCCCTCACAGCGAAGAAGGCTGTCTATAAAACGGAGTGAATCATAAATAAATGTGCACATGTGTTTCGTCATCCATCTCTGTCTTTACACAATGCTGCACTTGCTATCGGTAATAATCCACCCACTGTGCTGTTGTGCCTGTGACGGCGGTGGCGAAGGCGGCGTCATGATCTCACTATCGCCCCTCCAAACTCTGCACCTCTCTTCTTCCTCGCAATCTTTTGTCTTTTTTTATTCCGGATAAAAAGGGAGATAAAAAAGAAAACGGGCATAGAGAAGGGAGAGGAGGGAGAAGAGGAGGAGGTGGTGGAGGAGGAGGTGGTGATGGTGGGGGGGGGGGGGGGGGGGGGGTTGTTGATTGAACAAACAAGGTGCACAAGAGAGTGCACCACTTAGCAAGACAGATGTCAGCCCCCTTTGCATTGTGGGATCCGGCGGAGCACTCCTGCGTCATTAAGGATGGCCTGGTTCCCATGGCGAAGGGAAAGGAAGGAGCGAAAGGAGGAGGGCCCGCTGCCAAGTTCAGCGCCTCAGGGATCAGATCAGCGTCACAGGGTGCTAAGTGGCCTAGTTAGCGCTTTAAAACACACAATGAGCTGCCTGCTCTTTCTCTGTGCGTGGAGGCCTTTTAACTGTCAGACGTGGAGATGGTTGGGAGGTGTGCGTGATGGAGGTGGAGGGGGAGGACTCGAGCAATATCAGGTCAATCAAGGTGTATCAAGGGGGAAATTAATTATTGATGGAGCATTTGGGGCCTGTTTTGGCACATCTGCTTAGAAGTTTTACTTTGAAAATGTTTTTCTAGACCAGTAAATACTGTTAATTAACTGTATACGTGTGTGGTGGTAATTGGCTTGAAAACAAATATTCCCAAATTAGATCATTTTGAAGCTCTTATCCCTGACTTCCAATGTGTCCCGATGTGTCTATAGCTATGGCTGAGCAGTCAAAACGGTGCGAAGCTAACTGACTAGCTGAATAGTGCTGGAAGAGGACGCTCCACCAGATTTTCCTCAGCCGCTCGGGACTCTGCTGGAGCCTAAACCGTCATGGTAGACTGGACCAAACTGGACAGAGGATCAGGCTCCTAGATCTGGCATTAGCAAGTGAGAGCGGACAGGGGTCCATCATTCGCTCTCTGGAAATAAATCGGGATGGTGACAGGCTACGCCGGGAGAAATGTGATGTGACGACCTGTTAAGTCATAGACCAGACAGAGTCTTCTCACCTAAATCCCACCGGTGCAGGTGTACTGCTGTAGGTGTCAGGCTCTGGGTGTGAGGGTGTCTGGACCACAGCTAACATCTAGCTCCCCGCTGATACGGTGGTACATGCTCGCTCTGTGGTGTTAGTCTGGACCAGCTGGTCAGAGTTGGCTCTGCAGGAGATGGTGCCCCAGGCTAAAGCCTGCCAGCCTACTGCCATTCTGCCCGGCTGCCAGCTCGCCTGCCAGGCTGTCTGTTGGGTGCTGAGGAGGACAGAGAAAGGTGTAGCCTGCGGATGTGAACATCAAAGTTTGTCATTGGATAAAATCCCACAGTGGTTTTAGTGGCTGTTACTATCATTACCACTACCGCTGCTGCTAAAAGTACCGCAACTAATGTGTAGAATGAAATACGTAAATGTGGGTATGTGTGTGTGTGTGTGTGTGTGAGGGCACCTTCTTTGTCTTTGTGTCTGCTTGATGTTTGCTGACAACAGATGTAAGTTCTGTAGATCCATATGTGTACAGCAATCCTCCTCTCTCTTTCTGCCTCAGGCTATCCTCCTAAAGGACAAATGAGGTGAGGTAAGTCAGGTAAAGAGGGAGCCAGAGGTTGAACATCAGGAGATCTGACATACGTTCACTTTTATAATGTGTTAGAGCAGTGATTTTTCAATTCTCTTCCTGAGGGGCCCCTGCTCTGCATTTCTTTCCCTGCTCCAAATCACCTGATTCCATTCAGCTCATCATCAAGCTTTGCTAAAACCTGATAACGACCTATTAATTTAGTGTATATCAACTTAATCTAATCAGTCTTCTAGTTCATACTTGCCATTTAATGATATCTGCTTAATACGCTTTCAATTTAAACATACATTGGGTAACTTCTGCCACTAGGGGGCTCTAGATCAAAACAAAACAAAATATTTTGCAGACTGCTGCATCTCAGCTACTTAGATCCAGGCCCTCTGAAGAATAAACAACTGGATTCACTTCGGATTCTGCTTTGTTCCGGAACTGTTTACCGATGGGAGGAAAGATCAGAGATTAATTTGAAACTTTGGGATATACAGAATGCAGCTTTTGCACACCTCAAGATGAACAGGTATGTAGCAGAAGACCAAAAGCCGACGTTACGGTACGTAGACCTTGGTCAGGTTATCTTACAAGACGATTGGAGAGGCTGTCTTAAATAGGGTTGTGGACTCACCTGGCTCACTCAGGCTGCACCACAAACAGACATCCCTCAAAATCCTGTCAAACACACCTGGACCAATAAATCTATGCCATCCCAAACTTTGGGTTTTAAAAAGTGGATTTATCTTCACTCCAGTTTATCAACCTGACCACAGCAGCGATCCACTGAGCTGACATCTGTTTTCGGGTGTTTACTTCATGAGAAACATTACAGAGGTGAGTAGGGAAAAGAAGCAGAAGCTCCGGTGAGTACCTGCAATTACAGAGAGATTTGAGTTTGAATTTAACCACACAGACACGTACACACCTAAGGAGGGTGCCATTGCTCGCTTACGTTAGCTCACGGCTAGTGTACAGTAAAATAAACTGACTGCCTGGGGCAGATGAACGCTACAGGAGTAACGCAGATAAACACAAAAGTTCTTGCTGTCAAACTAGCAACAAATGATACGCAGCATTACCTTGAGTGAGCGTGTGGAGTTGGAAACATTTGAGATAAAGTACACAACTCAACAAAATATATACAAGAAAATTACCTGGTAATTTTTATACAATTTAAAACAGAATTTGTACATATCATATCTTGTTAGCATGCTAACTTCCTGTCTCAAAGTACCACTTTGTACTGGCAAGAGACAACAGACTGGTAGTCACATAGCTAATGTCTGACAATTCGAATTAAATTCACCAAAACGGTCCAGCTAAACGCACATACAGTCACCACGTTTTCACTGCAGTAGTTCTTTTTATTTTTAAGGGTTTTATTTATTTTTTTAACCACCGTGGATGTCTCTGTAGCTTCACTCCCACTGCTGCACACCTCTCCCGTCCTTACCTGCAGTGTCTTGTCATCTCTGGAGTCATGCTAGTCAGAGCTGCTGTATCACCTCCGTAACGTAACCTTTACAGTCCTTGAGGCTGGCTCTACGGCTAACTAGCCATGAACTAAGCTAACGGCGACTAGCTATAGCCAAGAATAGCTAGCAAAGAGCAGCAGTTTTCGTCTTTGTCTTTGAAGGTAACACTGCAGCTTTTCTTAGAAATAAATACAATCACATGTTGATTCAATGTCTGCTTCTTTAATTTATCCTCTCTAAGTCTGATATGTCGCATTCTTTATTATGTCAACGTACAAACCAGCTAAACGCACATACACGCACCACGTTTTCACTGCAGTGATTCTTTTGATATTTAAAAGTTTTTTTGTTTTTTTTTAACCGGTTGACTAACTTCCTCTGTAGTTGAAGAAAGCACCTCCGACCACTCACCTGCAGACAACAAAAGCATGCGTGATGAAACGTATGTGTTTGTGTTTGTACTCGTACTTATTGTAGCTTCGCCGTGGCAGCATTAGTGTTGAGCTGTCAGTAAACCCTCTGCTGGAGTGTGATGATGATGATAGCAATGTCGCTGTGGCAGGTGCGGTCCTGCATGCCATGCAGGTGATGTCTCTCATGCTCACTTAGCTAATGACTCCAATTAAAGTAATTAAGAGCTGGCACGGTGAAACCTGCTCACCCACTTGCTGCCAGCCCATCCATTCCCCTTCCTCTTCACCAGCACACATCAGCGCCCACCTCGCACCACAACATGCCACCATCCATTGGGCTACTTCGCTCTCCTGCCTTCCCTCAATCTTCCTCTCTCGCGGAACCTCACCCTCTTTATCATGCCACAACCGGCCTCTGCTCCTGCCGAGGCCTTTAAAAGAAACATGAAGCCTAAAATCAACTAAATGCTCCACTCCAGAAGCACTTAAGAGACCCTCAGCTCAACTTATTGTCACAGAGACAGCCACGGAAGGGAGGAGAGCGAAGGACGGGTCCGGCAGGAGAAAGAGGGGAGTTAAATAGGGAGAGCGGATGCGAGCCAGGTCCTAACGAGGGGAGAGATAATTGTTTTGTTTTGTTAGGGGCCCTTCTTCTGCGTGGAGGGAGTTGAAATGACACGCCACACATGGTTTTTGGATGAAGTGGGTGAAGGGAGGGAAGGGGTGGGGGCGCAGGCTTGATGCAAGAGTGGTGAAAATGTGGAGGAGGGGGTTGCAGCGCAGTAAAGGCGATCATACGTAGCACAGAAAAGGACTCCAAAAAGCTGCAGCCACAACTGCGAAACAAATCCAATCGGCTGGATAAATGTTTAACTTGAGTTTCTGCAAGTTGGATATGTTGCAACTTTACGTGTCTTCGTGTTCAGTTTTAAATATTATGTCATAACACCGTGCTTATGGTCAGGATAGGTTGAAGTGCAAAGACCCTTTTCGGCTTAGGGTAGGGATAAGATCATGTTTGGGCTTCTCTCATCACAAGCACGGCCGGAACGTTGCTCCAAACCACATGCCAAACCAAGCCAAGGTTGACGTCTGCTACAAGTGTAGTATATCACGTTCACATCAGATGCTTCCCTTTACATCAGGAGGTGGAGCGAATGGGGGGGGGGGGTGCCGCTGTCACAGCCAACGAGGCTGCCAAATGGCGGACCTCAGTTTGCGTCACACCTCTGGATATTTCGAAGGACATCTGGGGATATTTCCATCGGTTTCTATGTGGCGAAAAACCTGCCTATTTTTCACCAGAAGTCGGACAATCTCCATCTGTAATCGTGGCAACCAAGCGATGTATTAAAAGCCAAACCAAGTGCTCTATGTGCCTAAACCTTAACAGAGCGGAAATTCAGCGTTGTGACAAGAGAGAAATCATACTTCAACATAAACAGCTGTTGAGTGCTGCATTTAGAAACATCCTGTTCATTTATTCTGGTGACTTGGTTGAATTTGGCCCACGTCTGGTCAAAAGTGTCCAGTGGTTTCACGCTTTTGAATGTTGAAATGTTGTCTTGCTGTCTTTCGCGTGACGTGAATGCATGAGAGACGGGTTGTAGGAATGTGAATATGGTACATACGACACGTACAAATCTGTTTGCAGAAACTTTACCTGCAATATTTCATTCTGGCGACTGAGCTGCCAGTACACTGGAATCTGCGAGTGAAAGTGTTTTTTTTTTTTTACGCTGACAGATTCACAAGCTCCCATGAATGCATTTGATTATGCACGTTATTGTCTTCCACTCACAGAATACCTTCAGAAGATTTCAATGTCAAAATTGTTTAATCACAGAGTTCTTCAATATCGCAGTCCACAAATTCCAACAGTGGGAAAGACCACTCAGGGCCAAGCTGGAGACACAACTTTGGCTCCCGAGCCTGGTCAGATTTATCAAAATTTATGAAACGGCAAACATATGAATCTCTGGAGTCTTGGTGTTCTTTCAGCACTTGGATTCCCAGACTGACAGTCGATGTTCCTGGATTTGTAGTTGGCGTGGCCGTGCAGACGTTTCTCTCCAGAATCTCATTACATTCTCTGTGAGGAAAGAGACTCTGATGTGAACCGAGCATTCACCTCCCTCTGTTTTCCTCATGTGTCCATTTCCTTTTTATTTGTCTGCAACGTTTGACCAGGAGCTAATGTGAGAAGTCCATTTGTGGCCCGTTTTAGAACATTAAATGTGCTTAAAACCAACAATAAAACCTTTTTCTGCGGGATAAGCTGCATCTGTCCTTCACATAGCGACACAGCGAGAAGCATCACTGGTGACATTCAGTTTTTCACTATGAGTTATAAGCAGAAGCCTTGTGAAAACTGCCATCATCAAAATTACAGCTGAGCACACTTTGGTAATCTGGCGACCAACAGCATCAAGCAAATTATCCTGGTGGACCGCGTCTTTGAGCCAGGACGGAGAAATCACCTCCAGAAGCCTGTCACCACTTCCATGAAGATAAATGGTATCATTACACAGTCTCCATCATGCATTAACTGATCTGGAATCCACTTTCTGCTCAAAAGTGGAAGCGGCTATGGATTACACTCAGTCATCAGATAGCAGTGACAGAATGCGCGACAAACATTGCAAACTCATTTTGTGATGGCGCTCGTCAGCGGACTTTGACACCGAAACAGTTATATTTATTATAATTATAGTCATGAAACAACGGATTTCCGCTGTGTCTGTTAGCAGGATCAATACCAATACAGACACAATTTATCCAACACATTCTGCCAGTGTCATAGATATCTGTCCACAAACAGTCATCCTCACAGCGGGCAGGGGAGGAAGAGTAGCATGCCAGTGTGTGTGAGGGAGAAAAGGTAGAGTGATTGAGAGACAGACAGACAGACAGACACATAGGAGGTGGGGGTGGGGGTGGGGGGAGCAGTGAGCCAGTGTTCAAGAGAGATAGGCCAAGTGAGAAAGAGAGGGAGTGTGTGCATGTTTGAGTTTGTGTGGAGGGGTACAGAGGAGGGGTGCAGGTGGCATGGAGCTGGCGCAGGCCTGGCCCACTGTCCCCTGGCAGAGCCAGGCTCCATCTGTCATCAGCAGGAACATCTGCAGCCCAAGGTGCCCTTGTCACCCAGCGTTAGAGTAACGAGTTTGGCGTTTCCATTAGTCCAGGGCCCTCGCCCGCCCAGCCGGCTCTAGCCAAAACCATGGCATTTTGGGTGTGAGCTTGTGTGTGTTTGCCTGTGAGTGAGTGTGTGTCTAGATATGAGACGGAGAGAGGGAGAATGAGGGAGCGAGCTGAGGGGTAACTGGATTTGTTTGTCGGTTCGTGTGCGTGTGTGTGCGCTGGAGAAGGGAAGCCAAAACAACATGGCAGTGCAGAGCGTTGACCCAGCTGGGCTGAGCCGGCATGTCGAGTCATGTCCCCTCCTGATGTGAGCGTGCCCAGTGCGCTCACACCGCTGCCAGACCCAATCTCTGCTCCCCTGTCCTCCTCGCTCTCTCTCACTCTTCCTCCCTCTCTCATCTTCCTGTCTTCCATCTGTCTGCCTCACTCTTATGTGCCCTCTCTTCCTCACCTCTCCGTGCCCCTTGTAGTTTCCTCCCCCCTGTACGCAGAGTCCTCTCACACCCGGAGTCTATACTCACATTCTGCCTCTGAGCGCTATACTCACATTTTTATCTTCCTTGTGCCGAAAAAACAGATGGTACTTCTTTCCCGGCTCCCTCTTTTCATCCCTCTCTCTGAGCCCCCCCGTCCTCCCTCCCTCCCTCCTTCCCTCCCTCCCTCTTGTCCTGTGTCTCTTTCCATCCAGCCGGCGTATCACTGATCCTAACTGGCAGTCCACCTGTTTATTCTGTCCCCCTCCTCTAATTTATAAACCTGACTCCATCTTCTTCCCTCTCAAGGGCAATAAGACGGTTTTATTATTACTTATTGTAGTTATTACTTTTACATGACATTTTGTTAAGACTAAACACACACTTATCAACTCCACTTTCTTTCGGCAAGATGGCTGCTGTTTGTGTTTGCACCACATGGTGGCTCTAACGAGCAGCAATCTGTCTTGCCATTAATGAACCGAGCTTTGGCTGCAATTGTGTCAATTACCCACAGAATACTAATCAGACCAACATGAGCACATCAGAACGGGATAAGATTGATTATTCCTTTTTCATTTTCTGTATTACATGTAGGCGTGCATCGTAAATCAGTTCTGACGGCATCTATGAAGCTAATGTTTAGCCTGAAGGTCTGAGGAGGGAAATTAGACACCGTTTAATAAAAGCCCCACACTCAGGCCTCGAGCAAGTTGGAGCGCATTAGCTTCGTACGCTAGCACAATCAAATGCATTAACGCTCTTTATACAATATTTAAAAAGTCTCACTTAAAGAGGCAGCTTTGTTCTGCGACACTTCAAGTCCAGTCACTTCCTGTGAGAGACCGCAGGGTTTTGAGTTATAGTTAAGATTCCTTTTGCTCTCTTTTTTTTCCTGGCCTGTCCTTCAAAGGTTCCCTATTCCCCTATCACAACTTTAAAAGTGTGCGAGTGGTGGAGTGAGCGAGGCAGAAAAGGAGAGCCACAGTGAGATAAAGAAAGGGAAGCGACAACTGCTAATCAATAAGATTTCACCAACCTTGTTTTTTTTCCTCTCTCTCTCTCTCTCTCTCTCTCTCTCTCTCTCTCTCTCTCCCCCCCTCCTCCCCGAGGCCCGCGGCATTCAAGACGAGCCAAGACGAGCTTGGCATTGTCGAGCACGCCTTAAAAAGAAACACCTGCGAGGTGGAAGACTTAAAAAACCGGCAGAAAAAAAAAAAAATCCTGCTTTTCGCAGCTCTTAAAAATGTTGGCAAATGTTCCATGGGTTTTCTGGGAACAAAACAGTAAAAAGAAAGAGCTCCCATGCAAGTGAAGACAAAAGGGGATGGTTTTCCATAGAGATGGAGGTGTCATTACACTTGAGACGGTTGCCAGATTTGGACTTATCTTACCCCCCCCCCCCCCCCCCCCCTACCCCTCTTCTCCCCCACCCCCACACCCGTCCTTGTATCTATACCATCTTAGTTTATTATCGGTGCCTGAGCAGTGTGGAAAACAAATAATGAATGGTAATATTTAGCTGTTGACAAAATATGTATGTGGCTTTAGCGGGAGATGGGAACGAGGGAATGTGCACGGAAACAAAGATGGAGAGGGATGGGAGAGAGGAGAGAGAGAGAGGAAACCGGAGAGGGGGGGTAACTAAAGCAGATGGCACTCTTGGCATCCACCTCTCTCTTAAATCTGTTTCTGCTGTTTTTCTCATGTGCACGAGGCTTTAACCCTGTGGTAACCTGTGTCCCGGCCTGACCCCGAACCTAACTGCTGTATGTAACAAGCCTGCCATGTGTGTTTGTGTGTACGCGCGCATGTTCATCTCTGGTGTGTCTCTGTCTGCACACTCGTTTAACTGGCACCCTATGGAAGTGAGTATCAGCGCGCGCGCTCTCTCTCTCTCTCTCTCTCTCTCTCTCTCTCTCTCTCAGGGTTCAAATCACAAACTTCCAGCTCGTCTCTCCCGTGCTTCACCTGAGAGAGATATTTGGAGAGAGGGTGGCTTCTCGCCTCTCCGTGTCCAAATTGATCGCTTGGCTTCCCTAGACTACTTCTTTCTCTCAAGTTTGCACAGTTTTCTGAACTTTTTTAATTCCTGCAGAAACAGTGACCAATAGAAGGTGTTATTGACAGGTGTGAATAAATCATGAGGGAAATGTAACTATGTGCATTTCCCCAAGTTCTTTGTCGAGGTATCTAACATAGTGTTTTAAGCTACTTCTTCACACTTCAACTCCAAACCTTTATATGACAGCTGTAGTTACTTAGAAGGTTTTATATAATGAAATACTTTATTATTTATTTATATTATTAATCTACTCAATAGAATACAAACAAAAATCAATTATACCTGAATCAGCTTTAAAATAAAATGCTGCTAACACATTAATGCACCACTAATTATTACCCAATCATATAATATAGTGACATAAAACACTGATAGGAGCCATTTTTCCGTATAGTGCTTTTTACTGTGTATCCTTTAAGGACACATTCCTGCCAGTAGTTACGTTTTTATTACTTAACTGACTAAATAAATCAAATCTTGAATACAGAACTTTTACTTATACTATAGTTTTGTGTTATTTACCTAGGTAATGGCTCTTAATTCTTTCTAACTTTAGAGACGGAAAGTGTCAATACATTTACTACAATACTGTACTGTACTTGAGTGTAATTAAGAGTTTTTCCATTTTAAGCTACTTTATACTTTAACTCCACTGTTTCATAAAATGTACTTTCCACTCCACATTGGTCTGACAGCTGTAGTTCCTACTTTGTAGATTAAAATGCACATAAAATCATCAGCTTATGACACATGCATTACTAAATTAAACGACTATACGAAGTAGTAAACTGGTTCGGTCTCACACAACTGAGAGAAAAAGTCCATTGAATTCCGACATTATCAGAAAGAGGCCAACTGCCAGTTTCCCTCTTTGTCTTACTTGATTATTGTTCGTCCAACCAAACATTAACTTCACATTACACTGTTTTAAAAATAAGCACGTTGATCCAACATTTTTGCCAGTTACCGTAAAACCAATGTGTTGTGTCATTTTTAAAGTAATTTCATTATGTTCAGGGTACCTCATTTTCAGCTGTACCTCCAACTTGATTTCTTGATGCTAATATTAATATTCAATGGTATTATCTCACTTTATGTCCCTGGTACCTCAGTTACATCCGTAGATCTTATCTGATTTGTTAAAGTTTTCTCTATCTAAAGGTTTTTTAGACACTGGTTCCAAAAGGTTCAAAAAGTATTTGTATTTGGTTGAAGAACACATAACCACTTACACACTGGTTTCAAAATCAACCCAGAGCCTGTTGTGTACAGTTCAAACAAGTTTACGTATACATTTAGTGTACTATTACCAAATAAAACACTCTGTAGCATTTAAATATTAACAGATTAATGATACTTATTCAATAGTATAGTAATAAAACACTCACAGTAGCTATTTTTCCAAGACTAACACTTACACTCTTTAGACTTTAAGGACATTTTACTGTTAAAATATGTTTTTTGATTGTACTTAACTACAGAAAAACAGGACGTTTATGTACTTACTGGGTAGTATTGCTTATGTAAAGGGTCAAGTAAAGAGTGTTTATACTTACACTCCACTGCAATTAAAGAGTTTACATTCTACTCCATCACATTTGTCTGACAGCTATGGTTGATATGTTTTATATCAAAATATTCCATATAAAACATGTGATCAGTTTATAAGATATGATTCATTGCGGTTGATTAGTTTTACCTCAATAGGCTTCAAAATGAAATGTGGGTAACGCATTATTGCATCACTTATTATAATCCACTCATGTACTATGTAGACATATAACACTGACAGGAGCCGTTGTTATGCATACAGTAGTACTTTGACTTTTTACACTTTAAGTACATTACATTCTGTAATATATTTGCTGTGTGTGTACAAATATATAGGACTTTTACATATACCTCCTCCTTTTTTATTATAGTATTGCTCAAGTAAAGGATATGAATACTTTACAGTGGTTTAAAATCTGTACATTTACTAAAGCACTCTACTTAGGTACAGTTTTGAGGTTTTCCCTTTTATTTGTCTTTAAACTTCTACAAAATGTAATAACCTTCTACTCCAGTACATTTCTTTGACAGCCATAGTTCCTACTTTTTATGTTTACTTAACCAACTAAATAACTAATGAACTAGTTAATCTTAAATACAGGATATTTACGTACACTATAGTTATGTTACTCTGTGGTATTGTCTAAGTGGTGGATCTGAAACAAAAGTGGTGAAAAATATGCATTTACTGAAGTACTTAAGTTGCTCTATTTTATGTTACTTTATACTTCTACTCTACTGTGATTCATAGAGAAATAATGTACTTTCTACTGATAGCTACAGTTCTAACTTTTTATATTCATATATTACACACCAAACATAATCAGTTTACAGAATATGATTCATCACTAGTAGTAGGGAAGTAGTAAAGGTCTAACTCAAACAGAAGTACTAATATGTCGATCATAATCAACTTTAACTTTTTATACTTTATTTTCTTTTTATATATTTCTACCTTCACTTCAGCAACAGATCTGAATACTTTTTCTGCCACTTGAATTAATCATCCTTTTGATACGACACACATTTCTGACAACTTGTTCAATTAATGTGTTCCAGGCACCATATTGTAAGCCGGTCCATTCACAGCTGCTGCAGATCAGAGAAACGTCTTTTATTTTCTCAGCCGTGAGTCTAGAGATCCGCCTGCGAGCTGAAGGAATATATTTAGTGGTGTAAGCAGAAATTTGCAAAAACATATTTGAGTTAAAAAAAAAAGAAAAAAAAAAAGCAGAACATGAAAAGCAGCAATAAAGCTCTGCAGCGTGTGACTGACAGAGAATATTCTAGTGCGGCTCAAACACCTGGGACACCGTCGACTGTTTATTTAGGCCACATCCGTCTCTCAGTGCGTTGGAACATTCATGTGCTGACTCCCATACATGCTCCTGTAGACAGACTATAGATTTCACTGAATGCACATCACTTATATGTGGGGTGCCGCGGTGGTGTGAGCTCATTTGCATAATCTCCCATTTAAAAAGGGATGTGCTGGAAACCGGTGGGGGGTTGATGGTAAGGGCTGGGGTGGGGAGTTTGGGGGGGGTGTACAAAGTGCCCATTGTGCAGTCCCAGGATAGGGAAAATGCCCTGTAGGGCCTGGTCTGGTGTGTGCGCCTGAGAGTGTGTGTGTGTTTGCGAATGTTTATCTGTGTGTGGGAGCCACACCTGTCAGGAGAGCCTGAGGGAAGCAATGAGACCGTGATAATGAGTGTGTCTATATGAGTGTGTGTGAAGACATGAGCATTAAAATCTGTGGGCCATGTCAATCTTTTATGTCCTAATTGTTTCCCTTTATTAACTTGGCTTCTTATTATGCCATTTCTGTCTAACACACACACGCACACACACGCACACACACACACACACACACACACACACACACACACGTATGGTCACACATACTCCCACTCACTTTCTCCCACACTCAGCAGTAACCACACTCTTCGTCATGCCAAATCATAATCTACCCAAGACGCAGCAGGCCGATAGGATCATACTGGAGAAATAATGGTAAAATCAGATTTTTTTTTGGACGGGGAGGGGGGGGCTTTCGAGGAAAAACAGCCCAGAAGTGCTGAAATAGCTGGTGGCTGTGTCTCTAATGGTAAAACGTAATGCTCAGCAATCTGCTTTATATCCCCGCCGCACTCATTAGATTAGTGAACATTAAGGAGATTGGAAGATTTGCACTCTATTGTTTTACCATGGCAACACTGGGGCACAGAGGCTACGCCGCTAATGGCGAGGAACAAGAGGTACGAAGAGGCTTTAAATAGACGGGCGAGAGGATACTGACGGCTAAAGCTGGTATAGAGACCGTGTGAGACAGGTGAGCAGACAGACAGGAGCCGAAACGCTCAAATGGAGCAAAGATATGGTGAATAATTAAAAAAGAAATAGTCACATACACTCAATAACAGAGGGGAACATTTCTGAACCCCCTCCCACACACACACACACCATCACAAAGGTCATTCTACAATTATATTCTTTCTTCATCAGTCTGGGAAACAGTAGCAGCCTGAAGTTGTCCCCCTATTAATGACTAATTCCTCGGCTGGTTTGGCTCAGGGCAAGACAGAAAGCAGTGTGTGACCACCACCAGTAAAAGCAGCTCCGTGCTGGGATTCAGGAACGTTATCGGAGCTCAAAGTCCTAATTCCACACTGGGAATTCTGCCATCAGTAACATAATAAGTCCACTTTGGCTGTGAGGGAGAGAGAGAAAGGGTTTTTTTTTTTTTTTTTGCTCTGGAGTCTTGGCTCTTTCGGTTGTAAAGTTCCTCAGGCGAGCGTAAACAGATCAACAGAAAAACAGCTATTTTATTTCGCAGGCTCCCAGCAGTTGTACGAGCTAATAAGAATAACTATTAAACTCATGTTCTGGGTCCCAGGGAGGGATTTTTTTTTTTTTTTTTTTTTTTTTTGCAGGGGGGAGAATTATATGACCTGAGCTCTGTGGGGTGTTTTACAGTGCTGGGTGAAGCAAAGCTGCACAGAGATTAGCACTGCGCATATCCACTGCAATTGCAGAACTTGTCAGAGGCTTATTTTCCAAAGCCTTCACAATCCTTTCCTCTTATTGGCCTGATTATATTTCAACCACAAAGCAGAA
The DNA here is from genome assembly GCF_900880675.1 of Sparus aurata. Lineage (NCBI taxonomy): Eukaryota > Metazoa > Chordata > Actinopteri > Spariformes > Sparidae > Sparus > Sparus aurata. The sequence continues at coordinate 22,203,499 of NC_044187.1, read as the reverse complement.
TTTGTCTCATTTTAGGAAACGCTGACATTTAACCTACATTTTTTTTTTTTCAGGATAATCATCATCCATAAGTTCATTTTGGCCTCATTTATTTTAATAATGCTGTGTTTTCTTAGCTTTTTGTGGACCGAGGCAAACTTTGGCAAAGACCAAGATGATCCACATTCCTCCTAGCTCGGAAAAGGTCACACAACGCTTTGACAGAGCGAGAACGGACAACTCGGGGGGGAATCCTCCAAATTATACAACTGTTTACTTAAATTCTAATGAAGGTGCATTTCATTTTTTTCCTTAATGTTACAGAAACTCCTGCATGATCCTGCCTGAAGTAATAGTTTTCTAAAAGTCTGTTACGACAGTTCCAGTTTTTGCTTTGAGTACCATTTTTGGGGGATCTAAATCTGTTGATGTTTTTTTATAAACCTAAATCACCTGAACTACAAGCGAACAGGCTCATTAAAGACAAACAGAGCACTCAGTATGTGAAGCTCTCTCTGAAGATCTCTGTTATGGTCCACGTCCAGGTACCTTTCCATTAGCTATACACAGTGACAAGCAGATTTAGAGTCATCATTAAAGTTGCTTCAGATAGTTTTTAACATGTTATAAACAGTCTCAATTTAATACTGATGCCTCCACATAAGCAAACAAGACCATCAGGGAGAAGATTACCTATTTCTATTTAGTTTTTCTCAGCAGACTGGACTGGAGGATCCTGTGTTGACATTATCCCGGGCAAAGTTACAGTAAGTTGTAAGTTAGCTAGTATAAAAAAGAACCAAAAAAAAGTCCTCCTGCTCCTCCAGGTTTTTCTTTAGATCGTTTTGATTTTGACATTGTATTTTGTGGTTATGACAGTGAACTCACCACCACATTTGTCCATAGGGGCTCTTAAATCAACAAAGTTCCTTGTAGTTGCTTTAAAGAGAAAAAACTTTGTTTCTGACTTGATTTAGGTGTCAAAACTCAATTTTCACATGTTTTTGCTCATTATATCATGTTGTTTAACTTGTGTTTTATGAAGTTAACTGTTTTTTGGGGCAGATTGTATTAGTAGATGTTTGGTATCTAAGTGCATGTACTTGTGTGCACATTAATTACACAGTAAATAACAAACTATTTGACTGGTGAGCGTCTCAGGGCATATTTGAAAAATGTGTTGTCCTGCAAAACTTTTATTATAAAACAATCACCCTATCAATTCTTCATACACTTTCTTACTATGTGGCGCGTTACTCTGAAAAATTGGCAAAATAAAGTATACTCGAACCAGAGCGTGCAAACTAAAGTGTGCTGGAGTGTGCTGCTGATGGGCACCATTCATCAATAATACAATGCACAAAGGAAAATGGGGGAGCACGGTTGTGAAGCAGCTCCAGAAAGATCTTGGAAAACATTTTGATGTCTCTTTGTGACATTTAATTGGTTGGTTCTTTCCAAAGTTGCGATTGATTCACATCCACCACCACACGTATTATTTCCTGTGAGTATAAAATGGTTCAGAACGATGTGCATGACCATTAGTATGTACTGTGCGGAATTCTGTAGTTTTATTATTGTGTCACACACAAATATTATTCCCAGCACAAACAGGCACTCAAGACCCTGTTGTTTATTAAGAAAACAGAAGAGAAACCAGAGTAAGAACATCAATTACAAATACTACTAAACAAATGAACTTCCTGATAATTTTTCACAAGCTTTAGGAACAAAAGCATCCAATTTATTGGCATTAAGACTAAACAATAATCCCATTCTGCCATCGTCAGTGCGCCAAAACATGCCTGGATTTTGAACAGACATTTCATTTAATGTAGATAATCTTAGTTCATCATAATAAGGACAACATAGAGTAGTGATTCATTCCCCTGGATGATTTAAACCAGATTAAGTATTTTTTATCTTAAAGGGGAACTATATGATTTTAGAGAAGAAATTCAAACTCAGAATTTTAATATTTACGATATTAACAAGGTGATAATACAAACTCAGAAATAATATTTTTCCCTAACTGCTCTCAGAGGAAGATAAGTTCCCCAGGACACTGTATGAAGCTAGAAAGGTGGCAGGGTCCCCCAAATATACACAAAGTAAAACATAATGAAACTGTGCTATCCCTTAAAGTCAGTTTGTTTATTCAGACATGAAAAATCAGTCAATAGAGATCTTTCTCTTTTGATTAAAATTTCTTCCCAATACTACATAGTGCACCTTTAATTGTCCAATAAAGACCTTTGACTCCTTGACAAGTGTGTTATAATAAAAGATTCAGTGTCATAATTTATTTAAATATATGTTAAACACTTTGAATTTAACCTTTAATCTTTTGGCAAATCTAGCGAGTAACTTTCTTCTACTTGTGAAAAAAAATGTTACTACACAAGTTAAATATTGTAATTTAGCTTCCTCAAACAGCACGAAGCTCTGAAGCCCCATGGAGAAATGTGTGGTATACCCCGAAGAAAAACCTTCTTAATGCCCCTGTTTTCTGATATATTAAGCAAATGATTCCACAATCTTATCATTTCTCATTTTCGCCTCGTTGGTCCAGGAATGGATTTGGGACACAGCTGCGGTCCAGTGAATCTGTTGATGAACATCATAGTAACATCATGTACAAACCACTAGAGGCCACTAGAAGCCCTGTCCGTAGGATTGAACGGACGTGGAGTGTGTATGAGAGCATGTAGAGCACAATTAGTCTGTCTTCAGTGAGTCTTGGCGAAGTTTTTTTATTTTCTAAAAACAACAATTTCTACTTAGAAATGATGTGATGGTTGGTTTTACATACCACCGTCTTAAATAGAGACAAAGAAATGACCAAAGCACCATTTCTGCCAATTCTATTACTGAAAAGAAAAATAAATTACAGGGCCAACTGTTATATGTGACACAGTTCAGGAAAAGGCTATGGTTAAGCAGCCTTAATTCAAATCAGAAGTTTGTTTCTATGTGTGGAAAAGATTTGGCCAAAATTAAAGACACGCTGCAGTCGCTCTCGGCTCCTATTCATTTCACATTAGTGGAGGCTCAATTGCGCCAAAGTGTGCAGTGACTGCTGAGGCCAGACCACAAAATTGTAGTTTCACTTTGAGCGAACACAATGTTAAGGTCAAGGAGTTATTCGACAATCAAGACGGAACACAAAATATTATTGTCATGTCTTACTTTGACACAAAACACACACAGGTTTTTATCAGCATGCTGTGGCTCTGACATTTATATTCATTACTATCATGTGTACCGCTGATTATATATAAGTGTATTTATTTACATTTATTTAATCTAAAAAGGTACAGTGCGTGGTAATAAACACGAAGACTACTGTGCATCATGTTAATGTGCCAGATTTAGCCACACAGGCTCATTTACATCTGCATTCTCCGGGAGGTTGATGGCATACAAAAACATAAAAAGAGAAGAGGAACCCTTATTAATGGTTCAAATCATATACTTAAGTGACGATTAACTAATTCATGATTATTCATACTGACTTAATGCATGAGTGTATGGTGAATTTTTGCTGCTCACCATTAAAAGCGGATCAAGTCACCTGGACTTTATGTGATTTGTTCATCATGAGTTCTGTTTCTTTATACGTGAATCGATATGTTACAGTTGCATAAACTTTATTTCAGGCCCATGTATTTGCTCAGCCTCTCTGAAATCTGTTCTCATAAAAATATGGAGCTATTTATTTTTTTCTCAAAGCGGTTGACAGAAAAGAAAAAAAAACATTTACACATTAGACATGCTGTAAATACAAAAATACAGCTAGCTAAATAAACTTGTATGTAACTTGGACGCATATCAACTAATATGAATTAACATTCCTTCTGATGATATATTATATCAACTGTGAACAAATACAGTGAAAGTAACATCATCATTTGTTAATGGTGAGAAACAGGATTTCTTGATGCATCCTGCATTGATTTATGCATTTAGTCATCATCACGCCTAATTTGAACCCTTATAAAACGTCACCATTACAACATTCAAGAGAGGGAAACAGACAAAAGATGATAAAATCACTGTAATCTTGATTAAGACAGCATGGTTGATTCCTCAGTAACCACTAGTTTGTATGATGCAATGTTCCTAAGTTCTGTGGGTCTTGTGTTCCCGGTTTGTGCTGCTCAAAAGGAGAGTGCTGACTGCCCAAAGGTGCTTTTTGTATATCTAGTATTTTATTATTGCTTCTTGTTGTAGCTCTGGTAGATGAGTTTTGAGTGGAGCCTAGGCCAGACCATGACAGATTTAAGAACCAAGAAAATATTTGCAAAATTAATCATATCTATTTATATTCTTATTAAGTGTTTCTACTCATTGTAATGTGGACTTTTTCTTGCTGGTAGGACAATAGATGAAATCTGGACAACACAGAAATTTAGTATGACACATCAATGCTGTTTTTTTAGTGGTTTAGTGTTTTTTAATAAGTTCTGCATGCTGTATGTGCTGACACAGTTAAGCATATCAGAGAAAAAAAGCTGTGTTACTTTTGTCCTGCCACTGTGTTGCATTCGTACCCGCTCTACTCCTTTATGTGTGAGAAATAATGGCATTGATGTAGATCTCTGAGGCCTCGGTAGCTAAATTGTTCCTAATGTGTCTAAAAATTGAATTTGATTCTTTTCACAACTTTTTTAACTTGAGTTCTGAACGTGAGTTGTGAATCTATTATTATGACTAAATATTTAAACGCCCGCACTACCGGTGGGGGAATTTCAGGTTACTTTTGCACTTACTGTTAATTACTTTGGACGGGATGGATGCACACACACAAACACGCCGAGTCGCACACACACAAACATTAGCAGAAACAAAGAAAGATGCCAGTATGAAAACATTAACCATCAGTGGTAATCCGGAGCCAATTTTAAAGTTAGCACTTGGATTTGAGTCTCTCTGGGGTAAGTTTAACCAAAACAAACACAGAATGTACTTGAAGAAGACGCATGTATGCTGTTTGCTCTCAGCCAGTTCTTTTGTTTTTGAGTTTATTAATCAGTAATATGTCACAGCCAAAAACATGCTATGCTATGTTTTTATTTCATGTTCACACTTATACAGTTTGAGAAGCATTGAAACACGGAGCTTAAATGTAAAACCGTCGAGAGAAGAGCAGAGTAGAGACTATGCAGTGTGTGCATTTGTGTATATGTGTGTGTCGGAGGATGTGGCGGTGTGTAAGCATGAGTTGGCGGGCAAAGTTGAACTCGCTGGCTTCGGCGCTGTCCTGGGTTTCCTACCAGTGTCTAAGCATTTAGCCGAGGTTGGCACAAGATGTCCATCACGCACACACACACATACACAATTGTATGCTTTATAAGGTGCCCACTGATGTCATGGCAACCCCATATCCTCAGCAAGAGGGAGGATGCTGTGTGCCAAAAAAATGCCATGGTAACTTTTTTTTTTTTTTTTTCAAAGCCACGTTGCCCAGAAACCTTTGAAGCTTATTAAGTGAAACCAGTATGGAGACAAATGGACAGGGAGGGAGAGAGAGAGACAGGGAGAGAGAGACAGTGAGGGAGAGAGAGAGACAGGGAGAGAGAGAGAGAGAGAAAAGGGAGGGAGGGAGAGAGAGAGAGAGAAGAGAGAGAGGGAGAGATGGGAGTGCGTCCTGTTCCAGGGCCAAAGTGGGTCTTTGTTTTAGGGAAGGGAACATTGTGAACCTGCAGTGAGGAGGCGCAGCTAGCTCGCTAATTGTGCCTTCAATGAGTTTTCCTGCATACGTGACAAGTCCACCTTAACTTATCATCCGCGTGACGGTGCATTGAGTTGTGTCTATCAGAGAAGGTTAACATCCATGTTGAGCTCGTACTCACACTTTCATCTGCTTTAAAAGGTTGCACCCGTCTGCTAGCTGGCATTGCACGGTGCTGGCAAAAAGTGGCTAATGGGCA